>NC_088169.1:115636566-115894900 GCF_028769735.1 Zonotrichia leucophrys gambelii
GGGAAGGCAAACCCGGAGTTTTTACTCACAAACAGACACCACACAGCTCAGGGCAGGCTCAAAACCACCACAGCACACAGGGCAGGCTTAAAACCACCAGACAGGACAGGGCAGGCTCAAAACCACCACATCTAACATGCACACACAGACCCAGCATGGCCTTTGTCCCACTGACCTTTGTCCGGACCCCCGGCCTTGGCGACTTTCCGGTCCTTCAGCAGAGCCTTGGTGTTCTGGATCTGTGAGATAAGACAGGAAGAAGGCTGTCTATATGAAACTGGACTTTTCTCAGTTTTCTTTGGGAGGTGACGGTGAAGGATCTCCCCTTTCTTTTCTTGCTCTTTGAGTTTTTTGTCCTTTAGGTTGTAAAACAAACAAGAACAGTTTGGTTTACTCAAGGGAAGTTGCAGTGACCCCCAGACCTACAAGGTGGATTAATCACAAGGAACTTAGAGTAACTAAATCCTCCATGTCTCATTTGCCTCTGATCAGTTTGCCATGATTTCATGGCTCTCATCTGTGCTGCCATTCAGGCAGGTCTTGGAAAATTAAAGGAAAAGGAAAACTTTTCTCTTGGAGAAAGCAGGTGAAGGCTCGTGCTCCTCCATACCTGAAATACCCTACTTAAGCACCAAAAAACTCCCTTTGATTTCTCTTTACTCCACTCCCTCTGAGATTTAAAAAGGTGAGCTGCAAGGTTTTAAAGAAGTTTAAAGCCTTTGAGTCATTTCTGTTCTGTCCAGACAAGATCTGGAGGAACACAGCCCTTGCTTTTACAACTGGACAAGACATGGAAGGGGAGAAAATTATTGAGCCAATCCTTCCCTGAGCCATAACTCCTGGCTGTGATGGAGAAGGCAGCTGGAGGAGGAATTGCAAGAAGAAGATAGGTTTGATCTCCAGTGATGACAGAGGAAAAACAGACCCTGGGAGTAGGACTCTGAAGGGGAAGCCAATTTTCAAAGCACTGTTTTACAGGGAAAATTCATTGCTTCTTCTTTCAGCAAACTGCTTAACACCCTTTACCTGCCACTGATTTCCACGGAAGCCCAAAGCCTTATTCCACATTTAAAAAATATTTTGATTGGTTTGGGGTTGTTTTTCTGGTCACAGTTCTCATTTAAGCAACATGTTTTGCTCATCTGATTAGAAGGTCACTGCAAGTACAAGTCTTTTTAAAAAGTGACGGAAAGTTCCTTCCCCCAATTATGTGCCTGTTTTGTCTGGTAATTATGCACTGCCACTCTTGATTTTCTTGTGCAAGCTCACTGATGTGGAGTCTACGAAAACCCTCAAAGTGAAGTGCATAAAAACACCTGAGAGAGGAAAAGAAAGATGCAGAAGATTCTTCTGGACCACTAAACAGCTCTGGAAGCAAGATGGACATGAAGAGGCAAAAATCTGGACTTATTATGAACATTCCCAGCTCAGATGGAGCCTGGCTCCCTGCATGGACCATGTCTGGCACTGCTGGGCTCATCAACCTTTCAGGAGTTGCAAAGTTGGAAAGAAGACCTTCAGTGACTCACAGACCAAAGCTTTTTGATTTAATAGTGAAATGGTTGACTTGGGAGAAGAAGAACCTGAGATCCTCCTCACTGGAGGAGCCTCCCTTTGTGCTTGTGTGTTTTTGCCCCCTTCCATCCCTCATCCCCTGCAATTCCTCTCCCTCTGGCTGGCTGCAGCTGCCTGACCCTTCCACAGCCGCCAAGGAGCCCCTGGTGGAGCTGCCCACCTCTGGAGGTGCCCATCCACTGGAGCCAGGCTTGGAGCCACACTGTGGGTCAGGCACTTCATCCTAGTGAGGGTGAGGTGGCAACAACACCAAAACCAGCAGCAGCAGCAAGAACACTGCTAATAATGCTAATTATTATTATTATTGGTAACCACTACACCACCTGGCCCAGCAGCCAGGGGGAAGGTGTGCAGCTCACCCTGAGCCTCTGGATGTTCCATGCCTGCAGTGGTTTTAGCCTGATGGTGCAGGAGCCAAGCTGCAGCTCCTCACCTGCCAAGTGCTCCTGCCTTTGCCCTCACCCTGCTGGCACATTCTCTGAGCCAGCCACTCCACACAATGAAAGCAGCCCTGGCAAAGGAAATTCACATATCCGGTGCTGCCAATTAATTTCTTCACGCTGGATGAGCACTGCAAATGGTCTTAGGGGTGTTTCTGAAAGTGCTAACGTGGCTCAGGACCTGAATCCCAAGGTGCCACTCAGTTGTATTTGGAAAGGGAAGGAAGATTTCATTCAGGGGGGTTGCAGAAGTTCCCCCTGCACTGCTGTGTCCCACAATGCAGGAGCTGCACCGGTATGCTGTGCTTGAATAGGTTGGGAATTACATCATCCTCTGCTATTTCCTGTCCTGACCTTGACCCTCAAACCTGCTCTGAGCCCCAGCAATGGATCTGAAAGGCAGATCAAGGGTGTTTGCCTTGGCCACGTCTGGCACGGGGACAGGACAAGGACAGCAGCTGTTCAAAATTGCAAATTCCACCTGTGAGTCCTCCGAGCTCCCCTGCAGGGACAGCCATTCCTCCGTAGTCCCCTTCCACAAATAAAGAGATGGAGAGAGCACAGAGTCCTGCCTGCCTGCCCCTGCCCAGCCTGCAGCAGGAGAAGAGGGGCAGGACACAAGCACTGCCCTTTTCCCCCTGCCTGCCCAGCTGCTGGCAGCCTCTCCTGAAGCCAAATCCTCATTTCCCATGGTTGGAGAGAGGTGGGAGAAATTCTGCTGGAGCTGGAGCTGACCATCCCTCCCCCTCCTATTCCCATGGCAACCTGCAGCTCTGCTCCCTGGGGACCAGTGCTCCCAATTCCTCCTGTGAGCACAGCTACAGTGACAGAAACCCCTGTGGAACAAGAGCATGGGCTGAGAGGGACCCCAGAGCCCATCTCCAGCCCCTGCCAGGATGCTCCAGGCAGGATCTGGAGCCTTCAGCCCCCAGCTGCTGCCCCTGTTTCTAGGGAACAGTTCGAGGAAGTTGTGAGAGCTTTGTGAAATGTCACATTCATCTGGTCTACCCACTGCTGGTCCATTCCCAGCAAGAAGGTTTTGATTTATTCGAGAAAAGAGTAAGTGCTTTGCCCTGATATTTCCATCTGGCTTGCAGTTCAGCTTGCCTTTATAATAAACAAAACCAGCCCCGACACAGATCTGCCCCTGCAATTAGATAATCAATCCAGGGCTGAGGAGCAGCCTTTGGAACAGGCAGCCTCCCCAAGAATGCTGCTCTTTGTGCTGGCAGGGAACACTTGCACAGCTCACATTACTCCTGTAATTTTAGTGCTTGGCAAAGAATCAGCCAGGGAAGAGAAACCCAGCCAGGATTTCATACAAAATACCTTCTCTGCTTGCAGGCAAGAGGACTGGAGAGCGACAGAGCAAAAGGTTAAATCTCTTGTCTGCCCAGGGGAATTCCTTCATGATGCAGAGGCTGAGCCCACATCCCCTCTGCTAAGGAGCGGGGAAAATTGACTTTGCAGAGTGCTGTGCTAGTCCAGCCTCACTGCTGCTGGCAGCCAAGGCAGGGTTGGCCCAGGACACCAGAGGGTCACCCTGGCTGCCACCCAGCTCTCTGTCCTGCAGCACCAAGGGCTCAGAGCCTCCGGAACACTCAGTTTTCATCTTTTTGCACCCCAGAATGAAACTGTGGAGCCCCCTGTGTTTGCATCATTTTGCTAAACAGAGAGTTAAAAATATTTAATTTCTTTAAAAACCCTGAAAGTCACCCTTTCTAGTTCCTCTCTTGGGGGTCACTGTTTCTTTCTTTGAAAGGGATTTATTTGTCCTGCACAGGCAGGACCACACATTTCTCCACAATCCCATCACTTTAATCACCATCACCAAGGATGCTCAAATTCAATCTGCTCTCAAAGCACTGCACCAAGCTTTGCTGAGCTTTACCTCATAGGAGTCTTTATTGGCCTTGTATTTTTCTATCTGGTACAGCTGGTTCTTGTGGCAAACACTGTCCTGGCCTTCAGCCTTCTGCAGAGACAAAAGCACAGAAAAGTCAAATATGTGAGATAATTAGAGAGCACCAAGGTTTAATTACTGCTTAATGGACTGCACCCACTCCTGGCATTCAGTGGAGGGGCATCAGCTCACAGGGATGATGGATTTGGTCCATTACATTGTAAATATCATTGTGGCAATGTGAAAGGACTGAGGGAAGGAAAGGACTGAGGTGCTGTTGTCAGATTGGAAGGCCTGAGCTGTGCTCAGGGTAAAACTTTCAGCTGACTTTTCACTTCAAACCTAAATAAGTTTAAGAGCTCTTAAGCTTCTTCCTGATGTCCTGACTCCATAAATTGTGTGACTGGCATTCCAAGCAGCAGAACTAACCCAACACAGAGGCACTTCCCAATGGATTGTCCTTGGAATTTTCTGTAATCCCAGGAGACCCAATGCCACCAAGCCAGGCCACCTGCAGCCTTTTTGTCCCCTCCTCACCCTGAGGCTGGCCAGGTAGCGCTCCAGCTTCTTGTTGAGCAGGAAATAGATGGCCAGGGTGTGGCTGGCCCTGTTGGACAGCACGGTGTTGATCACATCGCTGTTCTTGTAGCCCAGCTTCTCAGTCATGTGCAGCAGCACGCTCTGGCTCAGGTCCTCCAGGTGAATCCTGCACAGGGAGAGACACAACAGGGTTTTTGGGGTGTCCTCTGCAGGGCAGAACACCCAAGAAGAGGCCCCCAAGGGCTCAGTAATTTGGGGTGATTAATTCCCTTCTCCCAGGAGCAGGCAGGTGTTGGAACCCTGGCTACTGAGAATTTCCTGGTTATTGAGGGTTTGAACCCTACTGAACCCTTTGAACCCTACTGAACCCTGGTTATTGAGACTTTCTGTGCTGACAGGCTCTGATCCCCCAAGAGAACACTGCATTTGACCTGAGGGCAAAATGTTTTGACCCAGGAAAGCCAGGCAGGGAAAGGACAGATAATCTGGGAGCACAGGAACTGCGGGAATTAACAGAATTCTGTTCACTCTGTCCATCTCTGATGGGAAACGGCACCGTGATTGATGCTCAGGCCATTTGTTCCCCTACACCTGACCACTGAAAATCATGAAGATGAGGTGGTTTTGAAGGAAAAGAGGTAAAATCCAGCCAAAAATCTGGCTCTCTGAAAAGCCCTTTTCTCCTAATCAGACAGCTCTGCTCTGAGGTTCACCCCCTTCCTTACCTGCTGCAGTGCCCCTGCCCTAATTAGGCAGAGAATTTCCTGCTGGAGAAAGGGGATGCACAGGACTATTCCTGCAGCTCAGAATGGCAGCACTGCTGTCTCCCTGCTGTCACAGCCATGTTTATGTCTCTCTCCTCTCCAAAGTCTGGAGCAGCCTCAGCCAAGGCGAGAAAAGCAGAACAGAGGTCTTGTGGAGATGCCAAAGCATTGGCTCAGCCTGAGTTAAAACCAGATTTTTCCAAAGAGCTCTGCTCCTATTTAGACTTCTAAATGGGCTGGCCAGCTTCCCAGAGGTACCACCAGCTCGCAGCCATCTCCAGAGAAGTGCTGGGTTCCAGCTGTTCCTCGAGGATATTCCTCACTCCTAATACCAAGCCTAATATCAGAGGGTGATATTTTTCAAGATTCCTCCCCATTTTCCCCACTCCTGCCTGGGCTCTGATGGACAGGACTCAGACAAGATGTCAAACACAGCCTGGGAAGTCTCAAATAACTCATTCCCTTTGTTCCCTGTGCCTATGAACACTCCTTCTGCCCCTAAGGAATGCCTAATGGGGTTGGGTCTTTTTTGCACAAGTTCAAAAGCAAAACTTATCTTGGCCACTGCACGTTGAGACATCTGGGCAGCAAAAGAAATCCAAGCAATTTCGACTTGAAGCGCTCAGCAAAATGGGAAAATTTTTGCTTGCCTTCAGGGAATTTCTTCAACAAAAGCAAGCCTATAAAAAGCCTGGGAAAATATTCTCCTGAAAATGCAGCTTCTGCTGTTCTCCCACCTTATCTCCATGCTCTTCCCTTCCTGCCACGCTCCTGTCTTGGGGACAATGGGAGTTACCCCCACAGGAGTGGAAGGGCACTGCAAGAACATCTTCTGTGCTGATTAAGAGAGGAATTAATCCTTTGCAAATTCAGCAGTGGGTTTTTCACACACCATTTCACCACACCTTATCCATAGCTGCACACTAAGGAAAAATTGGAGAAATTCCATGGAAGCTGACTCCAGTGGTGCTTTCTGAGACAAGCTCAAAAGGAGCCAGGCCACACCTTTAAATATTTAAAACTTTGCAGGTTTTTCTCCCTGTAAAGCTCCAGTATGACAAAGCCTAGGTAAGTCAAGCATGGGACATCAACTAATGAAACAAAAGTAGTATTATTTTTAAAAAATGAGAGAAAGAATCTCTTTAAAGGCTTTTACTCTTTACATATTCACATGTCCCCTAAATTTGGAGGGGAGTGATATAGTAGAGGTGGCCTTTGAGTCCTAGTAAAATATCTGTATTGTACTTGAATATCTGTAAGTAAAAGGAAAGGGGGAAATGTAGTACTTGAATATCTGTACATAGGCCTTGCCCCAATCCCAGTTGTTGTTGATGGGCTGCATCTGTGGCCAGTGAAGATAACTGGGATAAAAGGGGGTGGGTTGGCCAGTCAGGGAGAGCTTGGAAGGGGCCCTGACTAAGAAGGAACAATGTGCAGAAGAAGGAGTCTGTGCTGTGAAGAACTGCAGCCATAAGAAAACATTGAGGTGGTATGGGACTCTAGAAATATGAATACAACAGAGTGATATTGAGAGAATGGCTCTGCCTGTTCTCCTCCCTTGGAAACAATTCATCACAGGGGCCACCTTTATATCCTGGGGATTACAGGCCCACATTTCTGAGGATGGGTCCAGTGATACCCCCTAGGCACCCAAGCTGCTTGACATCCATCCATCCATCCATCCTTGCTCTTGGCCATTTCAAGCATCCCAGGGCCAATCTCCACGACTTCTAGGATGGATTCACAGTCCCTAGGATGTGTGACATGAGTGGAGCTGGAACACCAGGGCCATGCTGGCAGGTTTTCCCCTCCCCTCCCTGCTGTACCTGTTTGGGTAGGTGACATTGGGTGGTGCCCTGCCAGGGTAGTTCTCATTGAGCCATCTGTTTGCCAGGGCCTGCTGGATGTTTGGTCTCTTGGCAGGGTCTGGCTCCAGCAGAGAGCGCAGGAAGTTGATGGCAGCTGTGAAGAGATGGAGGGAAAACCCCAAAAATCAGCTCTGGGACTGGCACAGGAGGTGAGTTAACACAGGTGTGCACCCTGAGCAAAAGCACACTAAAAAGGAACAAAAATTCCCTTACTGCCTGCTCCCGTGTCCTTGAGAAAACAGAAGCACTGATAAGGGATTAGTAATTGAAACAAACAATGATTTACAGCCACTATGATTTATAGACATTATTTAATGCATTTATTTTATATCCAATGAGAGCAGAAAAGGCATTTTTGGCTCAGAGCTCATTTGAAGTTTCGGAGCAGGTGAGGCAACATTTAATTCATTTAATTCCCACATGAGAGGCTGGAGCCAGGTCAGAGACAAATCCCTGGATCCAAGCAGAAGGAGAAGGACCAGGGGTGAGTGGAAGGGAGGGGATGCAGACCTGGGAAGGAAGACACAGCAAATTTGGCTCCCCTTGACATGACAAGGATAAATTCTCTGGCTCCCAACCAACCTACAATCAGCTGCAGAAAGTTTTAGCCAAATTAAAAAGAGTGCAGCAAAATTAACAGGCTTTGCTTTGTTCTCCTGAACCTTCAACTTCCAATGACATTCAACCACTCCTCCTGAGTTTCCTCCAAAAACCCTCAATTTTTAAGCCACGTGCTTCTTACTTGACTAGGAGCAATGAAATCAAGTGATCTGCCTGAAACCTCACAAGAAGAGCCCCTCTGAGCTGAAAATCAACTCTGTTTCAGCTAGGTCTCGTCTTTATTCCTCAAATTATCAAGGATTATTAATCCTCAATTATCAAATATCAATGATTTCACTGCTCCTAGGTGCAATTTAAGGAGAATAAAGCACCTCATGGTGACACCACAGTGGGATAGGACAGGATGGGGAGGGTGGAAGATGAGGAAGGGATGGTTTCTCCCTAAATAAATCAGGGTTAGACCCAACAAGTGACAACACCCACCAACCTGAGCAACCTCAGTGTACAATAC
The DNA here is from genome assembly GCF_028769735.1 of Zonotrichia leucophrys gambelii. Classification (NCBI taxonomy): domain Eukaryota; kingdom Metazoa; phylum Chordata; class Aves; order Passeriformes; family Passerellidae; genus Zonotrichia; species Zonotrichia leucophrys. The sequence continues at coordinate 115,644,729 of NC_088169.1, forward strand.
CCTGCAAAAATCAGGTTTCAGCTGGAGAAACTCTGTGTCAAGAAGCTTAGATGTGCAAGAGAGGCTTCCTACTCTGTATTTACCAGTTCAGCTGTTTTTTTTTAATCCTTCTCTTCACAAACCACTGATTTAAGGGAGATGCTTTACTTAAATACTCTCCAGCATTTCTGTTATTATCCTGCAGCAGCCATGTGGCAGAGCAGCAGGAAGAGCCTACATCCAAATTCCCAACCTTGCTGGAAGCTGCTCTCTGTGTGCCTGGGGTGCCCTTTCTTCACCCCATCCCAGCAAACAACAAACCCTTGTTCTCCCATGGAATCCCCTCTTGCTCCAGTGTCTGTGTTAAAAACCTCACATTGGTTTCCAATCCCATTGGCTCTCAGCCACAAAAATCCCTATCCCCAAACCCACACTCCCTCCTTCACCACCACCATGCCTGGTCTCCAAATCACCCAAAATCTCCTTTAAAAAATCCTACTGCTCCACCCCCACCCTTGCCAAAAGGCAAGCTAATTAAATGAAGCTTGTGAAGTGCCACAGATCAACAGATTCAGGCTGGGAAAAGCCAATTTTGGGGTGAAAATTCCCTCCTGGAAGCTTCCATCCATCCATCATGCAAAATGATTTCCCCAGGGAAAAAAAATATGAAGGAAAATGAATATATGCAAGGTGAACACCCAGTGACCTCTGCTCAGCTAAAATCAATACCCAGAGAGCTGCTGTTCAAGAGGCTTCATGAGAAACAGGCTCCCAAGTGGGAAAATCAAACAGCAGCTCCAAAATGTCCCTGTTTTGCTGCACAGGTTGCTCTGGGTGCTCAGGGTCAGCCAGCATTGTGGGTCACAGAAATCCAAGTGTTTTCCTGCTCAGAGATAACTCTGCATGGTGGGGCTGTGTGTGTTCAGTAACCAGGAAATTAAATATTGAAAGACAACCTACTGGGCATGTAAAACTGAAAATTTTTACTGTGAAAATTCTCTGCTTTATAGCTGGATTTATGGAAATTAGGACCTGACTGAAATAAAAGGTGCACAAACCCAAGAATTTAACAAGCACTGCAATTCCCAGAGCAGAGTTGCTGCCCAGTGACCCACAGGCTAAGGTGGCAGGGAGAAATGTCACCTTAAATCACACTGTGCCATGTCCCTGGGCTGGGCTCAGGGACTGATGGGCTCCTTTTGGGCAAAGGGTAACATCTTTAAATCTACTCCATTCATTTGCCATCACCTCTGCAAGTCCAGGCTCCCATAGGATAAACCAAATCCTGCCTTCCCTGGAGACACAGTGAGCTGAAAATGGAGAAAATCTGATCTCCACTCAAATGGTGGGATGGGTGAAACAGCAAAAGCAAGCCTGCTAAAAAGCAATGTTATCTTTTTGGCTGGCCTTGTACAGGGTGGGAGGTGGAACCCTGAATCTCTGCTTGGAGAATTCACCTTGTGACTCAGCTCCCAAGGGTTTCCATTCCCTTTTTGCATTTAGGATCTTTTAATTTTATCAAAAGCCCTTTGCAAGCAGGCTGCCAGGGAAGGAAGGAGCTCTCCATGGACAACAGAGTTGGCACGAAAAAATAAACCCCAGCTTGTTCCAAATGCTGCCAGTGGCCTTGCTGCAAGCTGCAAAGTGATTCTGTTGCCTAGTGACGTGGCTCTGAAGCAGGAATTAATATTCCTGAGATACTAATACATCAACTGTTTTGCATTTTGTGAACACACAGAGGTTATCCCAGGTGGCTGTCCCAAAATAACTTTCTGAGCACATCTCATTATTCCATAATAAATGTGAGGTTATTTGAGGCAGGTTATTTGTCACCCAACCCCAGGACATGACAATGCCCAGGAATCTGTAATTCCAAAATAATCTCTTCATCCACCCTTACCCCATGCTAGAATCTTCTGGATGTGCAAAAGTGACCAACTGCCCTGCAAAAGCAGTCCCACAGAATTTCACAGATTTGCTCCTCCTCTCATATCCAGCACAACTTGGTGCTTGCCCAGGAGCCAAAGCAAAAGGAATTCTGCTACATCAGCTCCTGCAGCTCTTGCAGAGGCCACAATGAAAAAGAAAGGAGCTTTTCCCAATTAGCATGGCTGAGGAGCCACAATCCCCTGGAACAGCTTTACCTGAGGAGAGCTGGGTGGGAAAGGGGTTCATCTCTTTGTCCACCATCTTTTGGTACAAGGCTCTCAGGCTGAAGGGCTCCACAGTGAAGGGCAATGTTCCCGTCAGCATGGCATACATGTTCACCCCACTGAAAGAAAACAGGCAGGAAAAGAAACCAAAATGATCAGGAACGAGGGAAAAATTATGTTTTAGAGACTGCAGTTCATCTTTAATGCCTGCCAGCTATTACAGGGTTGATGCCCCATCTCTGAGAGCATCTCCCCTGATCCAGCTGGAGATGCCCCTGCTCTTTAAATTCCAAACCCAAGGAGGAACTCACATGGACCAAACGTCTATTTTGGGCCCGTACTTCTTCCTTGCCAGGAGTTCAGGGGCTGCATATGCTGGGCTCCCACACTGGGTGCTGAAGGGATCAGAATAACCCAAAATTCCTGCACAGTTGCTCAATCCAAAGTCTGTGAAAGGCACAGAGACACAGTTATGAAAGAGAGACACGCTCAAACTGGGCTAGAGCACAAGTTAAAAAGAAATAACTTTTTTTTCCCCAAAAGCAATGAACTCCCTGAGGAGAAAAAAAACCCCACTCATCCACATGCAAAAATTTGATGCCATTTGCTTCCCCAAGGTGCTAAATAACCAACCAACAATAAGAGGAGCCTTAGGACATGCCAAATTTTCCATTTCATTCACAGAGCAGCTAGATGGCAACAACCAGAGCTGAGCTTGTCCCAGCCCCTGAGCCGCCTCAGGCTGCAGGATGCTGGGCAGGGACAAGGTTAGGGGGGATTCCTTCAAAATCTGAGCATAAATGAGCCCTCAGATGGAAACCTCTGGGGCTGCTGTGGTGATGCACAAACACAGAGGGTTCAGCTCTGGAACACATTTTGGGTGCTCCCAAATTTTCCCTCCTGTCTGCTCCAGCCCTGCTGTGGCTCCAGGCTCAGATGGGCTCAGGGAACAACAAATCCCATTCATTAAGAGTTGGATTCATGGATCCTTGTGGCCCTCTCCAACTCAGAATATTCTGTGAATCTCTGAAAACCACCACTGACATCTGATTAGCTCCTCAATATCCTCTCTCAGGCACTGATTTGTGGCTTTTTTTCCTTAGCTGCACCTTTATTTACACTGGACCTGCAGTGCTGGCCTGTCCTTTATCTTTCACCTTGCTGAAAATCAAATTTGGGTGAAATTTGGGGAGCTTCTCAAGGGATTAGAAGCAGGGCAGGCACATAAGCCTCATTCCCCCACTAAACCAGGCAAATATACAAAAATTGCTACCAAAAAAATGCAATTATCACAGTGAGTGGAAGTGCCTGAATGGTGGCAACTGCATCCCTGCACGTGAATTCCTGCATCCCTGAGGGCCAGGCAGGCTCAGGGGGACAGGAATCCCATCTTTCACAGCTAAAGAGGAGTTTTCCTGGAGAACTCTGTCACAACTGAAGGGAGAATTTGCCTCTGATGGAGAAACAATTCTCTCTGGGCACTGCTTAATCATCCCTGGGGCTTCCACAAATACTGCAGAGGATCCATTACCTTAATTAATGTGCTCATTAGCTGTGGCCTGAGATGAGTTCTGTCAGCTGGGAAATACTTTCAGAAACTCGTGGAAATAACATCTGCACACAGAGCTGTTCCTGGTCCTTATCCTGCTGTGTCAGGCCAGCTCCAAATGTGATGTTTGACAGTCCCAGGGTACAAGGGCTGTGTTCTGTGCTGGTGCCAATCAGCAGCTCCTCACCAGCATCAGAGGAGGAGTGCTCTACCAGAGCTTTTCATTCTCTTATTTGCTTCAATTGTCAACCTTTTATTCATTTGTTCAGCTCATTCATTTCAGCTCCCGTGCCTTTTTTTTCCCCTGCTGAAATGCAGAATTTGTGCAAATGGAAGCATGCTGGGGACAGGGCTTCCACAGCCATGGAAATGAGGATATTGCTATCAAACTGTGTCAGCACATGGTGATCACAGTGTGATTTTTACTGTTTTTATTAAGGATGCACTGCTGATCTCGATGGGAGCAGTGAGACCACCAGCACTGATAACCTTGCCTGCCTCTCCCTTTCTAGGAGCCCAGCAAGGGACAGAATTCAGATCATGAGGACAATTTATTGAGGCTGTGGAAGACCAAACTTCTCTTTCCTCTATCCTTCCCCCACCACCCACAGTGAGGAGACTCCTCCATGCAGCCAAGGCAAACTGCAGACACAGGCCTGGAGTCTTTATTTTGGCACATGAGTTTTAACTGTACATAGATCATCTGGGAAGGGCTTGGTTTGGGTGCCAAGCTCCAGAGTAAGGGGGAACTGATGTGAGTTCCTTAAATCCATCAGATGTTGGTGGTGCAAAACATCTGGTCTGGCTTATCTGCTGGATCAGGGCGATGGGTGCTCTCCATCAGCCCTGGGGAATGATTCATGGCATTTCTCAGTGCCCTCCTGGCCCTCAGCTGAGGTAACACACAGTTCTCTCTGCTCTTATCTTCCACAGCAATCCCTGGCAGTCGGGGTGGCATTTCCACCCCTGAATTCCCAAAGTAAAAGCTGAGTATCTCACATTTCCCTAATCATCCTCCCCTGTTTGCTGGTACTGTAAATCTCACAGTGAGCGTCCATTTGACCTGGCTCTTTGAATGCCAAGTGTTTTCCTCAGCACTTTTCAGCCCATGGAACTTTTTGAAGAGAGCAAGTTGAGTTTTTAAGCCTGCAGGAACTTTTTGAGGAGTTTTTACGCCTGCAGCCACAGACACTGCTGAGTGCAGGCACGGGCACAAGCACAAACAGATGTTTGGCACTTCTTTCATGAGAGGAATATTTTCTTTTCAATGCCCACATTAACATTAATGGGAGCTCTGCAAGGCAGTGAGAGACTATCCCCAGCAATGATTAATCTGAAATGCCTGCACAGCTTGAATGAATCAAGCTCCACACACAACTGAGACCTAAACACAATCGAGGCTCCACCGTTGATCTTTTTTATTCCTTACCAGCCCTCTCAAGCAATTTTGTCCTGGGTGCTGGAAGCAAATGGAACAAATATAAATATAGGAGCACATTTTGCCAGCTGCTAAAAATGTGAGTGACTCCCACTGACTTCAGTGGAAGCATATGTTCACGGGGGCAGAATGCAGCCCCTGGCAAATAAGAAACGCTCATGATAATAAAATAAAGCACTCCTGTGGTGTCAATTCTTAAATTCTGTACCGAGCTCCCGATTTGAGTATGAAAGATGTGGGTTTGAGATGTAGGATTATTCCCATACCCAGTTAAATCTGAATTATTTGGATGGTTTTTTTGCACAAAGTGCTGTCAGGAACAGCTTGATTGCTATCTATACTCTCTCAGCTCCTCGCTGCAGCAACATTAGCAGTTGTCACATGGGGGATTATGAAGCCTCAAAAAACTCCCTTTATAAAACTAACAATTTTAATTACTGGAATTGCCAAACTGGTTCCATACCAATAAGCTTGATATTGTTGTCTTCATCTAGCAACAGATTTTCTATCTTCAAGTCTCTGAAAGAAAGAAAATATTTTGAGTCAGTCTCCAAAATAATGAAGCAGCTTTGCCTGACTCTCATCAGTGTGTGTGCAAGGCTTGCCTATAATCAAATGTACAAAGAAAGCAGCACACACAGTTCCACAGTGAAAGCAGAGAGCCCCATGCATCCTGCCCAAAATTAACACTGCTTTCACACTCTGCTTCCCACCTATTCTTCAGGCACAAAATGACATTACAAGCACTTGTCAGTACATCCTGTAATTAACCAGGCTCTCTGAGTTCCCTAAGTACTGGAAGTTTACAGAAAACTCACAAACTGGAAACACTTGAAGCATGTTTTGGGAACTGGAGGTCAATTTCTGCTTTCTGCTCACAGCCAAAGGGCCCAGCTGCAGGATAAACCTGAGTTTTGAGGAGTCAGATGTCACCCAAACTCCTTGCAGAGCTCACCACAGCTATTGCCACACTCCACAGGTGAAATCCAAGGCTGAGGGGTGGAAATGGAAATGCCACCCATAAAATCACCCCAAAAGCCCAAGCTGTGCAGCCTGAGCATGAAGCACAATGTGAAAAATATCATTTTGGTTGCAGCAGACTTGTAGCACTTGGCTAAGTCTTCACCACACTGATTTTCTGCCCCCATCCAGACAGGAAATATTTGGAACACTCAGCACGCTGGGATAACCACAGAGATGCTTCTCCCAGCAGGAAAAAAAAGGGAAAAATCCAGATAATAAAGGCATCAGCTGTAATGATGGGGAGTCAGTGACACCCATGGTGCTCTGCCTTTGGAAGTGATGGAAGACACCTCCAGCACAGATGGAGATATCTTAATAAAACAAGACAAGGAGCCCAAGCAGAGCAAGGCAAGCACTTCCACAAGGAGGGATCTGTGAAAGAAGGACTCAGAGCATTTCCCAAAATGTTCCTCTTTTTGGAAAATGTTTCAATCTATGCCCATGCTGTGTTTCAAACAGAGGCAGAGGAGTGGGCAGGACGAAGGATGACCCTCACTTCATCAGAGGGACCACAAGGACCTACACAGGAGGGATTTAATTTAAAAATAATTTAAAAGCAGAAGGTGAGGGGGGATTCTGGGAAGGAATTGCTCCCTGGGAGTGTGATGAAGCCCTGGCACAGGGTGCCCAGAGCAGCTGGGGCTGCCCCTGCATCCCTGGAAATGTCCAAAGCCAGGCTGGACACTGGGGCTTGGAGCAGCCTGGGACAGTGGAAGATGTCCCTGCCATGGCACTGGGTGGGATTTAAGGTCCCTCCCAACCCAAACCCCTCCAAGATTCCATTCCAACCCCTCTGTGATTCCATCCCCTCCTCTGGCAACGTCCCAGGGCTTCCTGCACATCTTCCCCAGGGATCACAAACTGTGGGATTGCATTGTGGAGTCATCATGTTTTCAAATGAACAATTCAGGATTGGGCTCCAGGAAAACATCAGGGCTGGGAACTTAATGGGAGAGACTTCAAAAAAACCCCAAACCAGTCTGGGAAAGACAAAAATGTACGAAACAACCCTTCCTCACCACCTCTAAACCCCCAAATGAAACTGGAAACAACAGAAGCACTGCAGTGCTCAGTACAGCACCTCAACAGCATTTGGAAGCTCTGAGTATATGAAATATTAGCTAAGAAGAAGGAATACTTTAAAGGCAAGGAAAGGGGGAAAAAGCAGCTGTAAGTTAAGGAGAAAAGCCATCCAGGCAATCAGAATAACAAATGGGTGACAGGGGGGTAACCACAAACACCAGAAAAGGCATTTTAGAGGATCCAAGGTAAAGGAACACAAGGTAAATATTAGAGGGCACCTGAAAGCCATCAGAGGAAGGAGATAGAAATGTAAATATTGCCTCAGCACAGGGTGCAGTCAGAGCTGGTTAAAGCTGTTTGCCCATCTGGCTGTTCCCAGCAGACCTGCACTGAGTGCTAACTGATCTCATGGCCCATCTGCAGCACTTTCTGTCCGCCCCAAGTGCAGAACTCTGCTCTTTGGAGCAGCACCAGCACCGCAGGAGCTTTGCCACATTTCTCAGGTGCACTCCTGCTTCAGGACCCACCTCCCTGAACATCCCAAATGCTTTACTGAGCCACTTCTGTCCAGTACAGACTCGAATTGTCTTTTACAAAAGGAAGCTCACCTGAGCTGCTCCTCAGACTTGTGCTCCAGACCCTTCACCACCTTTCACCACTGAGTTTTAATGTTTTGGCTTTTAACGTCCCAAACCCTTTATCACACACTGCATGAAATGCAGGTCTCCAAACACTTTGTGTGTTTATTGTTGTTTATTTTTCCACTGCAGCAAAGCAGGAACTCTGGACACTTTCAGTTTCCCCCCCTGAAGTCAATCTGATCTGGTTCCTTTACTGTCATAGCTCCTCAAAAACAAAACAAAACAAAAAACCAAATAACCAAAACCCACAAAAACAAACAAACAAACAAACAAACAAAGAAACAAAACCCAATCAAAAAAAAAAAAAAACCACCAAAAACCCCAACCAAACAAAAAATCCAACCAAATAAACAAAACAAAAATAACCCAAATCAAAGCAAACAAAAAACCACCAAAAAACTAAAAAAACCCCAAAAAATCCCAACAAAAACCCCCAAAAATCCCAAAAAACCAAACAAACAAAAAACCAAAAAACCAGCACAACTAAAGGATTATTTTATGGGTTTTCCCCCCATAAGCCAATTCTCAGCATTCACTGCTGAAAAACTTAAATCCAGTGTCAGGCATTAAAAGCAAAAGGAACAAGAAGGGCCACCTCTGCCTAAGGGATCAGTTCCCTGACGCTGGGAGTGTCTAACCATGGGAGAAATTACCCAAATCCAGGAAAAATGAAGGCAAGGAGGGCCAGGCTGCATTCCCACAGCAGATATTTCTGTCTCCTCAGCTCTGGAGCTGGCAGCACACAGTTGGCATTGCCTGCATTTAAAATACTCCATCTCCATGGGCTGAGCTCCTTTGGGAGTCTGTGCTGCTGTCCCTGGGGCTGGTTTATCTCTTTGGAGCACCCTGGAAGCCCAAATAGCCTGCAGACAGGAACACAAGTGAATCCCTGAGCAGGTGAGCCCATGGGCTGCTCCCAGAGCAGTTTATCCCACGGCATGGCAGGCTGCAAAAGCGAAGTTTTGCATTTCACACTTTGTTTCTTGTCTGGGGGAGGCAGGATGAGAGGGAGGGTTCCACCAGCAAGCAGCTGCACAGCAGCAGCAGCTGGCTGCTCTCTCCTGAAGCTTATTTTTAATCACAGAAAATCACTCCTTAACCATCAAATCTCAAGGCCTCAAGCCTTGAGAGGCTGCAGAGATTGGGGTTCATCACCACATTTATGTACCAATGTACATTTCAAAGGCTTTGCTATCAAAATATCATTGAGCCCAACTCTTCTGCCACTGGATTCCATGCGGCTGCCTCTGTAAAAGAGGAATCCGGCCCTTTGTCCTCACTAAAATGGTGTTTAGTTTGTTTCACCAGGGAGAATGGCCAAAGGTAGTTCTGAGATCTGAAATAAAGCAGAGAAGGAAGCAGCCCCAGGCTTCCAAAGGAGAGTTTGTTGTGCAGAGCAGGGTCTGTCATCAATGCTGCATGAGCAGCCAGGCTGCTGGCACTCCCAGTGAACAGGCTGGAAGGTATCAAAGGCACCATGTCAAGCAGCAGGTACCAAAGGAGGGATCCTGTGGCACTCTGAGCAAACTGCAGCGTGTGGCATCCCCAGCTCTGCCCAGAACTCCAGGCTTTTCATCTCCTTCAACTCCTGACCTGGGCAGGAAAAGGGCAATGCAGCAATCCACCTTTGCTACCAACACACCACCCAGTGCTTCCCCGTGACAGCAATTGCCCTGAATGGGCCTGAGCTCTGCTAAAATGACTTTAAAAGGGTGGCTGAGAGTTTCCTGTGGGAGGCACCAAGGCTTTCACTTCATTTTCCCTGCTGTCTCTGTGCTCCCAGAGGGCTCATTGCTCATGCTGCTTTGTGACAGCACCAGGACCTGTGTAAACACCCTCTGCCAGGAGAAAGCTCCACCAGAGCCTGCCATTTGGTTCTGTTTTCCTCTGTCAGGGGGAGGAAAAGATAAATATTCCTACCTGATTCACAGCTGAGCTTGTGGCAAGCGTATTTTTAGCAGCTCTCCTGATAGAGGGAAAGCAACCCAAATGATAGCATGGGATTATAAATAGAATAGTGGCATTTTGCTTCCAGTGAGCAGCCCAGGAGCTCTGAACCCTGGGCACCCCTCAGCAAAATGCAGCAGCTCCTGCACCCTGCAGCTTGCAGACTTCCCCCACCTCAGCAGATGACATATTTAGAACTTTAAAACACATCCACACAGTCAGAAATGAGTTTGGGGGTATTTTTACACCTCTAAATAAAAATGAGACTTTTTGAAGTGCTTTAATTTCAGGCTGCTCACACAACAGTGCTTCATAACAAAAGCATTTCCAGTGAATTTTGGGTGCCTGCTCCTGTCCAAGGAGCAGTGATCTGCCATGCCCAGTCTGGACTGGAAGCCATGCAGCTTTCTGAGCAACGCAAGCAAATTTCATGCCACTTTCATCAAATCTGGGGTTTTTCACCCCAAGTGGGACAGGCTAAGCCATCCACACCACGCCCCAAATAACACAGACAAAACCTGACATTTTTTTTTGTTTGCAATAGAACAAAAAATGCCGCCAAAAATCTTCCCAGGGCCCTGCCCCGTTGCATGGGAAGAATTTAGAGGGAGAACCAGCAGCCCCTATTCTGGCTGGGGATGCTGCAGTTTGCTGCACACGTGGCCAAACCCAACACCCCCTCATCCCCACTCACATGGCAGGGCCGGTATTTTTACCTGCTGCAAAAATAACAACAACAACAACAACAACAAGAGCACAGTGCCCCTGCAGCCAGGCAGGGGATGAATCAGCCTCCTGCACTATTTTTTCCCTCCCTCTCTCAGGAGCTGATTGAGCAGCCTGTTTTTAGAGCTGCCACAGCCAGAGGCCCGAGATGCTGAAGGACAACTCCTGAGGTAATTGTTGATTTTCCTCCCTCGTTTGCTCAGAGAGAATAAACCCAGATCACACCACCAGGGCTTTTCCTGCATCCCCACACTCCTCTCCACTCTTTGCTTGCAGGAGAAGGGAACTCATTGAATGGGTTAAGGCAGAGAAAATGCTGGCAGATATGATTCTGTCAGGTTTTAGCACTCTGGGCAGAATTAGACCTGCTCATTCATTGTGTGGAACCTCCCAAGGAGTGATCTGAGAAACAGGGTGGAGGCAGGAGGCTGCCTGTGGGGCAGGGATTGGCATCCACAGGGGAACTCAGCATCCACTCAGGATCCACACAGAAACTCAAGATCCACACAAGGGAACTCAGGATCCACTCAGGAACTCAGGATCCACACTCAGGATCCACTCAGGAACTCAGCATCCACACAGAAATTCAGCATCCACACAGGAATTCAGCATCCCCAGAGGAACTCAGGCTCTCCCTGGCCCAAAGCCCTGCCTCCCTCTCACCACAGCAGCCTGTTGATTCCAGCCTGTGCTGAGGGAACAAGCTATTTCTGCACCAAATGTGGGTTTGAGTCTTTCTCTCAAAGAGAGCAGGACCAAAGCCAAGCCTGCCAGCCCCCTGTAATGCCTTGGCCACTGTGCAGAAGGTGAATTTTGCAAAGAGAGGAATTGCTGCTGCTGCTCACCCAATCCTGCTCCTAAAACCTCATCATGTTCATCTGTTCCTGCCTGGTTTTCCTCTGCCCATCTCAGACACTTGATTTACACATTTTAACAGATTTATTTCCTTTATCTCTCCCTCTGTCTAAACACTGGGTATCAGCTGATCCCTGAAAGCTGTAAAACCTCTTCCTTATCCCTGCCTCAAGCTGTGGGCTTAATAATCGAAAGAGATCAGCAGTTTTGAGGCTGACAGAGAGCCTGGTGCCTGCTCCAATATTTCTGTGACAGTGGCACCTGAAATGCAGCTGGAGGTGGGAGCAGAGGCAGTGTGTTATCCCTGATGGATCCCAGGGAGCACACAGAGCCCAAGGCAAGGGAAAAAGCAGCTTCAGGGCACAGCTGGGCACAGCTGGAGGGGCTGGCTGTGGGCAGCTCCTGAGGAGCATTTTCAGATGTCTGGCTCCTGCAGCGTGCCCACAGGAGCCAGGAGAAGGGATGGATGGGGCCCACACAACTCGCTCAGCCTCAGATGGGAACTGTGTGGGAGGCCAGACTTAGCACCAGCTGGGCCAAATTTAGCAAGCAGAGCCTCCTTCTTAGCACAGCTCCCTATAAATACACCCAGGAACAGGAGGGGAGAGGTGCTGGCTCCCAAGGTCCAGCCTGCCCACCACCCTGCTGGCTCCATGGCAGCACAGAGCACAAAGGGACAGCCACAGGTGACGTCTCCACTGCACCCTCCCAGCCTCTCTTTATTCATCATCTTCCTCCCTGCTGAGCTTTTCCTGTTCCCTCCGGAGCCCAGGTGAGCTCCACAGCATCCCCTGCCAGGAGATGCTCATGCACAGAGTCAAGGAGTGGCTGGAAAAGGCTTAAAATTAATAATTATCAAAGCCAACATGTCAAACAGCAGGCACTAAATGCAGAATCCTGTGGCACTCTGGGCAAACTGGATGATGTGGCATCACCTAACTCTGCCCATTACATTGGAAAGTGCTGTCAGGCACAGAGTGGGATTTTTGGGGTGTCCTGAGCAGGGCCAGGATGATCCCTGGAGGAGGTTCTTCCAACCCAGCACGTCTGCAATTCTGTGGATGAAGGTGCTGAGGAAAGGAGGTGGTGCTCTGGCTACTTCCACCCTGCTGAGGTGATGCAGAAGTGCAAAGAGCAGGGAAGCAGGAGCCAGGGATTGCTGGGGATTTTTTATTTAACTTTAAGCACTGCCAGGCTTTGGGCAAACCAGCTCAGCCCCTACCCTGCTGCACTTCCTCAAGGGGCTTGCACAACCACCTTCTCCATAAAATACTGAAATAATTCATTATTTCCTCCTGCTCTCCTTCTAGGGCAGAGCTTTGGGGAGGGAAAGGGCCCTGCTTTTGGATTGTACCTTCTCTTTAGTGGCACAGAACCACAGAATATCCTATAGGATATTTGTGTCACTACAGGACATGAAACAACACAATGCTGCTCTTTCTAAGGTAAAAGGTTTTTATATTTTTAATATATTTTTTATTTTTATCTATTTTTTTATATTTTTATATATTTTATATAGTTATACATATAAAATATTTAACTCTAATAGTGATAGATTTCCAAGAGTGGCAGTGGATTGGAAAGTGGCACCTCTCCAATGGCACTGGACAAACCAACAGCCCATCCAATTTATCCTCCTCCACAAAAGAATGGAAAGCAATGAGTTATTTACATGGAGCGTGTGAGAAAGTTCATTACAATAATGGAAACATCAGAAGGCTTAGAAAATCTTAAAAAATCAGGGTGACAATGCTGGGCTGGAAGGGACCCATGAGGACCATGGAGGGTTGGGGAGCTGCTGGTGCTTCCTGCAGGCACAGCCCAAGGGAGCAACACCCAAACACCAGCAGCAGCAGCCACAAAGCCCTCAGGAGCACCAGGAGATCCCCCAGCACACACAGACACCCTGAGAGGAGCTGAGCCCCCATCTCACCTGTGCACCACCCCAGCCCTGTGCAGGTGCTCCACGGCCAGGATGAGCTGCCGGATGTACTTGCGGGCCTCGTGCTCCTCCAGCCTCTTCTTCTCGTAGATCTTGTGCATGAGGTTGCCGCCAGGGCACAGCTCCATGACCAGGTAGTAGCTGTTCTCAGTCTCCAGGATGTCCAGCAGCTGGGCGATGTTGGGGTGCCGGATCATCTGCTGGATCTGCCCCTCGCGCCGCAGGTTCTTGGTGACATAGGTGTCCTTCTTGGCCCTCTTCTTGTCAATCACCTTCACTGCCACCTGGGGAGGAGCAGGACAGGGGGCTGTCAGCTTTGTTAGCTGCCACAGCCATGGTTTGTAGCTCTAAGGCTGTACAAACAACCATTAAAAAAACCAGAGGTCACAAGGATGTCCCCTCTCAGCTGGCACACCACCATGGCTTCAGGCACATCTGCACAGGTCAGAGGAAGAAGAGCTGCTCTCCCACCCTTTATTTCCTTGCACAGTGACACTCCAAAATCCCTTCAAGGAAATCAGGAATACAGGAGAGGGGACAATCCCACTGAGCACCCACAAACACTTGACACACCTCAGGCAGCTGCTCGCTCAAAGCCTCCAGGCTGGTGTTTACAACTTTTAAGTGCTGTTTTTGGCTTTTTTGTTTTTGGCTTTTCCTGGCTTCCAGTACACCACTGGAGATGATATCCTTTCATTACAATTTCCTTAACCGCAGTCAAGTGTTGGCTTTGCATGATTTGCATAAAAAACACACTACGGAAAACAAAACCATTTTGGTACCACTCTCCTGGCACCTTTCTTTTTTCTGCTTCTTCTCTGGAGAGGGGCTTGGAGGAACTGGGCAAGGGGAATGGCTTCAAACTGCCAGAGGGCAGGGTTAGGTGGGATATTGGGAAGGAATTCCTGGCTGTGAAGGTGGGGAGGCCCTGAGGATGCTCAGAGAAGATGTGGCTGCTCCATGCCTGGAAATGTTCAGGGTCATCTGAACATGAATGCCTTGGAATTGGAGGGGAAAACTGCAGGAATTTGGGTTTCCTAGTGTGTGCTAGGAGCCAGGAGCCAACAGTGCTGAGTGTGCTGTTGAATGTGTTCCTACTATGGAAAAATCATCCTGATAAAGAGGTGAGGTGAACACACACTCCAGAGCTGCCTCAGGACCACAAACACCTGGCATTGCTGACTACTCCCACTAAAGAGACACCATTCAGCCCTCAGATAAAACAACAGGTAAATCAGAGCTGGATTCCAGCCCTTCTGAGAGCCCCAGGTGATTCACCAAGGAAACAGACTGAAATTGTACATTCTTCCAGCTGATGAGATGGAGCTGAGCACAGAGGAGTGTTTAGACAGCAAAGCACAGGAGTTACTCTGCTGAGGACAAACAGATGCACAGGTCACACAAACAGGAGACAGCACACTGTACGTTGGCAGCGCAACACAAAGTTAAATAAAAAATAAATTAAAAAATGAATTAAAAGCTGGCGTTTATCACAGCTGCAAGGTACAAAGCATGGAGCGGTAGCAGCATGGAGCAGCAATCTATTATTGATATTGGTGAGGCACCCCTAATTCACTGAGAGGAAAAAACACATTGTACAAAAAGCACATTATACAAAAGGCACATTATACAAAAAGCACATTATACAAAGATCACATTATAGAAAAAACACATTATACAAAATCACATTATACATGTCCACATGTGCTGCTCTGCTCTCCCCAGTTCCAAGGAGGGGCTCTTGGTCCCTGCATCAGCCCAACTCAGGGCTCCTGACTCGAGTTCCTGGCCAACACTGGCACAGAAATAAAAAAATAAATGATAAAGCAAGTAATTACTCTCAATATGTAGCAACAGTGGCTCTCGCCACTCTGCTTTTTGGCTAAGGCTGTGCTGTGTAAATAGATAAATGCTTTAGGTTATTCTGTGTTATGAGATACAAAGATGAGTAAGAGCCCATATTTTTGGTTCCTGAGTCCTAGAATCACACTGCTGGAATGAATTCCTTTTCCTGAAGGTTCTGCTGTGACACATCCTATGAGCAACATGTGTGCTGCTCTCCAAAAACCCTCCAGGATGGGCTGCAGCACACGGGACACAGGTGAGGGAAGGGCCAGGAGGAGAAACAAACTGCAAATCCCAAACCTTTACTGTCCCCCTTGACCTCAGCCAGGAGAATGACACAAAGAACCAGAACCATGGAGATATTTTGTGACTTGCATCACTCCTGAGAGTCCATCCCCAGCTTTTTCTTCTTTTAGCTGTGCCCAAGGCAGCAATAAATTCAGTTTCTTTCCTCTCTTGTTTGCAGCCATAGCTGCCTGGCTTCACTTGCAGCTTGCTTTGTATTTCCCACTGTTCTCACCACAAGAATCTGAGCTCCCTTTTCAAAAAGCAGCTGGTGGTTTTGGGTGGCCAATTCAAATCCCATTAAACAGACCCAAAACCAACCCCTTCAAGGACATCTCATGTTGGGCAACCACCCAGCCAGGCACAGAACAAGTTGTTCATCACAACCAACTCCAAGGACTAGAAAATGCCAATTTCATTCTCTGGGTAGGGTTTATTCTTTTCTCTAAACTGTTACAGCTTGGCAAATTTTACAGCTCAGTAAAGGAATGTGGGGTTTTTATACAGCAAGTTCCAGGATCCTGGGAAATAAAGCACTACAGAACAAGGGTGTTCCAGCATTTGCTCCAATTGTAGTAAAATCAGCAATCAGAAAAGGTGGGGAGGAGTCACTGAGATGTTTCCTTTTCTCCTGACAAAGCCAAGAGTTTGGGGTGTAGCCATGCACAGCCCCAGGATAAATGTCTGAGCAGGCAGGATGCCTCAGGCCAGAGGCAGCCAGGAAAGCTGGAAATCAGCCCCTGAAGACACAGAAACTCCTCCAGACAAGAGAATAGCTCAGAACACATCCACTCATGTACTATGAGTACATTCACTCATGTACTTGGCCTGGAGGGAAATACAGCAGGGGTAAAACCAGCATCCCACCAATTCCCTACAGCCCAAACATGCCAGAAAGTGCTAGAAAGGGACTCAGGAAGACTTTAGATAAGCAAATGAACCTAAAGCCTCTTGGTGGCACAGCCAACTTAAACATAATCCCCAAAAGCATAAGCAGGATGTATTTGGTAGATAAGAAAAGGTATTAATTACACCTGTCCAAGGCACTGGGGACTATTCTTAGAATAAATTAATTAAATTATGTAATTAAAAATTTATGCTGAAGTTTTGGAAAGAGTTCTGAGAAGAGCTTCAGAGCAGTCTGAGGTCCAAGAACTGCTTGTTGGATTAACTGACATTACAAAACATTTAATTAAGAGAATGCTGAGCACTGACTCCATGGTTTCCTGCAAGCACCTGCATGGGGCAAAGATTTCTGATAAGAGAAAGCTCTTGAATAAAATTAAAATGAACATCCCAAAAGGTGAATTGGGCAAACTCAGGCTACTCCTCTTCAACATCACATTTATGGGGAGCTTTGTGCCATGTTCCACAGGGAACTGAGATTATCCTTCCTTCCCTGGAGCTCTGCTCGGCTGTTTCCATAGAGCCAGCCGCCCTTTCCCTCTCATCTCATTGTTCAAACAGGACAGACAGACAGACACATCCTGACATCTCAGCATCCCTGGCACAGCCAGGCTTTCACAGCTCAGGGACCACCAGGACATGGTTTGGGGGCAATGGGGCTGACACAATGCCCCTGCCCAGCCACTCTGAAAAGAAACCTCCATAAAACACATTTCTCCTTGGTTCTACATGACCAAAGCACATTTCTCTCCTTGCTTTTACATGTCCATAGCACATTTTTCCTTTCCAAAGCTGCAGCATTTGCAGCAGGCACGGATGCCAGACACTGCCTGGGGAGCAGGAGCACAGCACAGCCCCATCCATGGGAAGGAACCTGATTCATGGCTTATCTTGAGGGGTCACAGAGGGGATCTGTCTGGCCTTTGGCAGAAAGAAATCACTCCCAGCACCCTCTCAGTGTCAGCTCATTAAAGGGGCAGCCAGTTAATGTGAGGGAGGGCTGCACATTTCACATTTCCACCGCGCTGGCCTCTCAGGATGTCTGCACAAGCCAGGAGAGATTGTGCAGAGGCTGATGGAAGCGGTGTGGCAGGAAGCCAGGCACAGACATCCACGAGGATGCACTCAGAGGTTCCCAGAGAAATCCCTGTCAAAACCAGCCCCCAGGCCGGGGACATTTCCTGCAAGGAGCAGTTTTGTCTCTGAGCGCCTGCCACAGATGGCTTTGCATGCAAAAACTGAGCACTGCTGTCCAAAATCTCCCTGTTTCCTCACAAAAAGGGCTTTCTGACCCCCACTCCTGACACGGCAAAGCCCTGGAGGAAAGCTCTAAACTCCAGGTGGGAGCAGCCATCAGGGAAAACTTTCCTCAGGGAAAACAATCCATAACTCACCCTCCTAACTCCAGCAGACAGCATCTCCCCATCTCCCATCTTCTTGTGGGGGATGTTTCCCATTAAACAGCCCCTGTTTCACATTTTAGAACTGGAGTTAAAGAAGGCCCTGATTTAATGCCAACTCAGCTCTCTGGCTTTAGGGAAGAGAAAAGCCCAACCAGCCCATCCTACTGCCCTTGAGACCCAGGTAAAACCCTCCTTTGTAGTGATTTAAAACACAGCAGATAAAACATTTACAACTGTCAGGAGCCAGGAAAAAAGGTGTCTCCAGTAAAGATTTTCTAGATAAATAACACACTCTCTCTCCCTCAGCTCTGTGGACATTATTCACAGAAAACGAATTTATTCTCCAAAAAAAAAAAATGTTTCCATGACAATCTTCCACAACAGACAGAGAGCAAAGGAACTTTATTTTATATAACTTGGCTTTTTTTAGTTCTCTTTGTTGCAGTGGTTTTCCTCAGTGTGCCTCTGATCTCACATGGCAAACGAGAAGCAGCACGGGTGTAGCACCAAAGGTGCAAAAAGGAGATTTTGGGCAGGTTTTGTTCGTTTTTCCCCAGGTGGTTTCCCTGGGGGGAACGTGGTGGCTCCTTCCCGTGAGGGTGAGGTTTGATCTTGCTCTCTGCCAGAGCTCAGCCACCAGCAGGAGATGGTTTGGACAAGTGGGGTGACACAATGCCCCTACCCAGCCACTCTGAAAAGAAACCCCCATAAAACACATTTCTCCTTGGTTCTGCATGCCCAAAGCAGCAGCACCTGCACCCCACAGTGCCAGGTGAGCAGCAGCTCTGCCATGCCCCAATTCACCTGAAACCTTTTCTAGGTCTCAGTTTGCTTTTTCAATTCATTACTGAAAGCAATGCATGCTCATTTATGACTTCTTCCACTGTTCACTCTTTCCATACTGGTGAAGAAGCCCCTGCAGATCCTCATGGCATTTGAAGTACCCAGAAACAAGGGTCACATCCGTGTGCTGCTCATCCACAACCTCCCATGCCATGGAACAAGTTAAACCCACAAAACTCTCAGGAACAAACGGGATCCAGATGTGAGCATCACCTGGTGTCAGCTCAACCCAAACCTCCCCATCCTGCCAGGATGAGAAAAGCAAAGCAGCACATTGCTGACAGGAGGCTTCCTCCAAAGTGCTGAGTGCAGACCTGAGGGCAGATTATCCCAAGGGGATAAGGAACTGCCACATGTGCACCCACTCAGCTCGCTGCAGAACACAGGCTGCTTAATGGGGAGCGTGAAGTGAATCTTTGTGCCAGGCAGGCTCTGCAGAAATGAGCCCAGCCCATTCCTGTGGACAGGGACAGAGCGAAGAGTTTGGCTTTATACCCAATTTTCACCTGCTTGTTTTCCAGATTTCAGACATCAGCTTCGCCCTGCCTTCTGCTCCAGCTCCTGCAAGCTCCACAACACCTTGTGGAACACCACAGTGGCACACCAGGCTGGTCCTGCTCCTGCAGGCACAATTCTGCTCTCCAAAACGTTTCCTGGAGGGCTGCACATAGCACAAGTGTGCCTGGAGCGGCTTCAGCACAAATTGTGACACCAAAAAAAGAAAAGCTGTGAAAGCAAACACCTAGAAGGAGGAAAATGTCAGAAATGCAGGCTGCAGGAACAGCCTGGCTCTGTTTCCTCGGTGCATGTGATTAAGAGTGGCACATCCAGCCAGGTGCAACAGCTGGCAGCTGGTTAATAAAGGGGAGCAGATCCTGGAGAAAGATTCACAGTCGGGAAGATTCACTTTTCAAAATAAGCTTTTAAAAAAAAAAATGGATTGAGATAAAATCTGAAAATATGTGGAGGAACTGGTAAAGATAAAATGACTAACTAAATGTGAGAGAACAAACCCATCCAGGAAACTGATATGCAAGTAAATAAAAAAAAATAAAAGAGCAGATCAAATTTCCAACCACAATCCTGCAGCTTTACCCTCGGGTGCCCTGGCAGCAGTGACGGTCTCACAGCTTTACCTGCAACCTCACAATGCCTGGGAGGAGGGAACAAGGAAAAGGCTGGACTGAAATAGCTGCAAACACCCCGGAAAATCAACTTTTGTGTGCAGTGAGGCAACCTGCTGACCCAGGGAAAGATCCCAGAACTGAGCATGGGGATGTACCCAAAAGCCACCAAGTCTCCATTCCCTGCAACCTGTGGTGGAACAGGCAGGGAAATGGCAAATTTACCCCTGGCGAAATGAACTCTGTGGCACAAAGAGGCATTTCCAGGTCTCTGCAGGGACCCACCCCTGCACCTCGTGGTGGGGAGGCTCGAACATGCCTTTTCTTTGTGGTTTTCCTCTGCCTCTTTAATAAGGAAATGCATTCTGAACGTGAACTCTTCTGTGAAAAAGCCATTTTTAATATTAATTGCTTTGCCTCCGTAGCAAAACTGGTAAATTGTATTTTTAGCCACTGCTTCCCACTGATGCTGAAAGGCTCTTGACTAAGTGTAACTAAAAACGAACCTTGTTCCAGCTCAACAATAGCACTGAGGGAAATTATAAACAAAGTTTTCCCTGGATGAGAAAGCGAATGAGTCAATTTGCCTCTGTGACTTTTTTTTTTTTTTGTAGTGCCAAAGATCACACTGCAAAGCAGTTAAATAAAATCTTGGATCTTGTTCCTGTTTGCAGGAACAATGGATTGTCAGTGTGCTGTTGCCACACAGTGCTGTGCAGAGTTACTGGGGTCTGCAGCTGATAACAAACAGATAACACAGGGTGTGATAACACAGCCTCACATCACCCCAGCACAGTGATGGCAAGGCACTCTCAGCTCCCTAAGGGCGCAAAAAATAAGTGTATTTTTATAAAAGACTCTTTTTTTTGTTCATTTCTCCCAGGTGGTTTCCCTGGGGGAACTTGGTAGCTCCTTCCCATGAGGATGAGGTTTCATAAAAATATAAACAATTAAATATAAATATAACCATAAAATATAAATATATAATATATAATAAATATATAATATATAATATATAATATATAATATATAATATATAATATATAATATATAAGATATAAGATATAATATATATGAATAGAAATATTAATAATAATAATAAATATAATATTAAAATATCTGTCTTTATAAAGGAGAGAGGTTTCCTTTGCTTGAGGAAACCCAGACAATGCCTTGGAGCAAGCCAAGGGTTTTGCTGTGCCCAGGCTCCCAAGTCACCCAGCCACAGCTCACTCTCAATTTAAAGCCAAACTGCCTTGCTGCTCACAGAGGAGCTGTGTTTGCTCAGGATTAGCACTTCAGGCTGCCTGAGCTGAGCTGACAAATCAGCCCTGCACCCCAAAATGTCAGGGTGCAGCTGCGATGCTCCATCCCAAAGCCACGGCAGGGATAACCTGCCCGACATCCTCCTGCTCCTGACTGCACCAAGGGCTTTCCCAAGCACAGAAAACAAAACAGGCAAATAAAATAAAATAAAATAAAATAAAATAAAATAAAATAAAATAAAATAAAATAAAATAAAATAAAATAAAATAAAATAAAATAAAGTAAAAATGCCCAGCAGTACAAACCTGGCGAGGGGAGGTTTGAAGCCTCACCTGAGCTCACCCTGCCCGGCTGGCAGGAGCTGCTGAGCCCCAGCCCACACAGGTCAGCGCCAGGGCAGCCCCTCCAGCTGCCCTGCCGGAGGAGCCTGGCCCCAGGATGTGCCATCCCACCCTCCTGGGCACCCTGGCAGCCCCCAGAAATGCCAGCCTGAGGTAATGGCACATTTCTGGCAGCCTGCACAATGCCTCCAGTCAGGGCCAGGGATCCCAGCCTGCCTGGGGGCTCATTAATCAGGGATTTCATCCCCAAACACTCCATTTTCTGAGACATTAACTGCTCCAGAGTTGCTAAAGTCTGCTGCAAATCCAAACCTGTTGGGGCCCCCCCGACTCAAGTGTGACATTTCAGTGACCCCGAGGGCTCAGGCTCTGCCAGAACAGCTCCAGACAGCAGGGGCAGGACTCAGATTTAGGGAAATCCTACTGGATTTAGGCTCAGCATGAACAAGACTCTGCTTTACACTTATTTTAGGGCAGTCCTATTGAATTTAGGAAGGCCCTTGGCTCAGCACGAGCAAGACTCTGCTTTACACCGATTTTAGGGCAATCCTACAGAATGTGGGCCAATGTGGGCACATCTCAGCTCCACACCACACATTGTGCCCAGGAGAGCTGAGGGTCCACCAGGGTGGAATCCTCACTGGGATGGGAAGCATCCACCCCTGGGCTGAGAGGAGGAACCTCGCTCAGGGGTTGAAGCAAATCATTAATAACTCCTCTCTCCCACCCATTAACTGGAGTTTATCCACAATTAGCTGGACTTGGGATGGTGAACATTGGGTCGGTCAGTTTGGAAGTGTGTGACTGGTCCTGAGCCAGTGCCAGAGTGCAGGATTGGGACAGACAGAGCTGGGATAGCACCCTGCCTGCCCCAGGGATGGACAGGGCTCTGCAGGACAGACAGACAGAGCTCGGAGGTCACCCTGGACAGGGATGGACCGGACAGACAGACAGAGCTCAGAGGTCACCCTGCATGCCCCAGGAAGGAAGGAAGGAAGCAAGCAAGGAAGGGTGACTCTGGAGTTTCTGCTTGTCACTTTGTCACAGCGTGTGTTATTCGAGACACCACGGAGGGAGAAAAAAAGCCCGAATCGAGCAGCAGACCTGGGAGCTGAGACACAGGGGGGTGTGGTGGCTCTTTTTTATTTTTTTCCCCTCCTAACAGACTGAGATAAATGTAGCAAGCCCAAAACGTGGAGGTGGGGAGGACGTGTGTGTGCATGTGCCTTTTATCCACTGCAGGATCATTGGATGTTTCTGTTACCAAGGAGAAGAGCACGCTTGGTAACAGAGCACAGCAACATTTATTTATTTTATTTTTTCATGCATTCCTACATGACAATATTCACAAACCTTATCGTTTTTCACACGATGGGACTCTCAGAGCCACGTATTAAATTCCTCTCCGTGACAAATTTACCGGAATGAGGAAATCACTGCCCGGGAGTGCAGGGATGCCATCACCCACAGCGGCACGTTCCTGATGGAGCAGGAGGGAATGACACCAAAAAGAGGGAATGACACCAAAGGGAGGGAATGACACCAAAGGGAGGGAATGACACCAACACAGCCCCCTGCTCCGGCAGGGAACCCTCTGTGAGGGACACACGAGAGGCAGAATCCCAGAGCTCACAGAATCCCAGAGGCACCGGGGCTGGAAAAGCCCTCTGAGATCACCCAGCCCAGGCTGTGCCCCATTCCCATTCCTTGTCACCTCCAGTCCTTCCTCGGGCACCTCCAGGGATGGGCACTCCAAACCTCCCTGGGCAGCCCCTTGACAATGTTTAAAACCCTTTACCACGGGGAAATTCCTCCTGATGTCCAGCCTGAGGCCGTTCCCTCTCCTCCTGTCCCTGTTCCCCCTGGCTGTCCCCTTCTGTCAGGAGCTGTGCAGAGCCACAAGGTCCCCCCTGAGCCTCCTTTGCTCCAGCTGAGCCCCTGCCCAGCTCCCTCAGCCTCTCCTGGGGCTCCAGACCCTTCCCAGCTCCCTCAGCCTCCCCTCCCAGCACTCAGAAGTTGTGTGGATAAACAAGAGCAGCACAACTCTCTGTCGGGAGCTCGTCCTTGCCGCACTCACTGCCCTGCCCAGCCCCTGAGAACGCTGCCACCCGTTCTACCGATGGCTAAGAGCCTCCGCCGAAGGGCTCTGGATAAAAACCAAAAAGCAGAGCCCCTGCACGGACTTTGCCAAGCAGAACCCTGGGGAAGAACCCTCCGGGCTGCATCTCCACATCTGCCGTGTGCTGCACCACAACAACTCGGGAGCGGAGTGTGCCCCCTCCCGCAGCATCTGCCATGGCCAGGTACCCGCATGTCACATGTCGCGACACAAGCCTCACCAAAACCCCCGCTTTTCTCGCCAGGAAAAGTGAGCAAACACATCGGGGGGAAGATGAACATTTAGAATTAAAGGAAAAAGAAAAAAAGGGAGGTCAAGGCAGCCGAAGCAGCGCGGGAGGAAGGCGGGACTGCCCCGCGGGAAGGCGGGCACGGCTGGAGCCGCTCGGGCTCGGGACACTTGGAGCCACGGGGCTCCTCCGTCCTCCGGGGGCTCCTCCGTCCTCCCGGGGGCTCCTCCGTCCTCCCGGGGCTACTCCATCCTCCCGGGGGGCTGCTCCATCCTGCCGGAGGAGCTCCACCATCCTCCCCGGGGGCTGCTCCATTCTCCGGCGCCTACTCTATCCTGCCCGGGGGCTCCTCCATCTCAGAGGGAACTCTTCCATCCTGCCGGGGGGCTTCTCCGTCCTGCTGGAGGAGCTCCACGATCCTCCTGGGGGGCTCCTCCATTCTATTGGGGGGCTCCTCCATCTCAGAGTGTACTATTCCATCCTGCCGGGCGCTACTCCATCCTGCCGGAGAAGCTCCACGATCCTCCCCGGCGGCTACTCCATCCTTCTGGGGGCTACTTCATCCTCCTCGGGGGCTACTCTATCCTCCCGGGGGCTACTCCATCCTGCCGGAGGAACTCCTCCATCCTCCGGGGGGCTCCTCCATCTCAGAGGCAACTCTTCCATCCTGCCGGGGGGCTCCTCCATCCTGCCGAAGGAGCTCCACGATCCTCCCCGGGGGCTCGTCCATCCTCCCAGGGGCTACTCCATCCTGGCGGAGGAACTTCTCCATCCTCCGGGGGAACTACTCCATCCTCTGAGGAGCTCCACGATCCTCCCCGGGTGCTCCTCCATGCAGCCGGAGGAGCCCCTCCATCCTGCCGGGGACTGGCCCTCCCGGCCGGCAGGCACTGAGCACAGCCCGCTCCCCGTTTTGCCCCGCTCTGCCCCGTTCCGCCCCGTGTTACCCGCGGCAGACGGCCGTACCTTCTCTCCGGTGACCACATGCAGCCCCTCGCGGACCTTGGCGAAGGATCCCTCGCCCAGCTTCCTGCCGATCAGGTAGTTGCCGACCCTCTTGGTGTGCTGGAAGTCGCGGAGGCGCTCCCGGGGCGCGGCGGCCCCGAGCCAGGCTGCGAGCAGGGAGCCGCCGTCCGCCGCCGCCCGCCGCGCCTCCGCGCCCGCCGCCTCGCCCAGGAGCCCATCGCCCGCCGCCGCCGGCATGCCCGCCTCGGCCCGGCCCGGCTCCGCTCCGTGTGCCCGCGGCGCTCCGCGAAGTTGCTGCGGCGGGGCGAGCGAGGGTGGCCGCGCTGCCGCCCCTGCCGAGCCTCCTCCCGCTCCGGCGGCGGCCAGGGGGCGGAGAGAGGGATGGAGGGAGGGATGGAGGCAGGGAGGGAGGCAGGGATGGAGGCAGGGCCAGCGCAGTTCGAATTTGCCGTAATTCAATCCGCTCGCAGGCGGCGGGAGCGGCCGCGCTCAGAGCTGGGCTTTGCACAGCCCCGAGGCCCCGGCATCACAGAGCATCTCTGTGCCGGGAATGAACCGGACAGGTTTGCACAGCCCCGCTCCTCGGCATCCCAGAGCTTCCCTGTGCCGGGAATGAACGGGACAGCCCCGCCGCCTCGGCATCCCATCCCATCCCATCCCATCCCATCCCATCCCATCCATCCATCACCCATCCATCCCATCCCACCCATCCCATCCCATCCATCCCATCCCATCCCATCCCACCCCTCCATCCCATCCCTCCCATCCCATCCCCCATCCCACCCCATCCCATCCCATCCCATCCCATCCCATCCCATCCCATCCCATCCCCATCCCATCCCATCCCATCCATCCCATCCATCCATCCCATCCCATCCCATCCCATCCCATCCCATCCCATCCCATCCATCCCATCCCATCCCATCCCATCCCATCCATCATCCCATCCCATCCATCCCATCCATCCCATCCCATCTCCATCCCATCCCATCCCATCCCATCCCATCCCATCCCATCCCATCCCATCCCATCCCATCCCATCCCATCCCATCCATCCCATCCCATCCCCATCCCATCCCATCCCATCCCATCCCATCCCATCCCACCCCATCCCATCCCAGCTCCTGCTCCCACCAGGGAACACACTTCTCCCTGCTTTTTAAGCTCTTTTTTAACTCTTTAAAAATGTAAATCTGATTTTGCATCTCTGCTGTCCATTTAACATGGATTTTTGTCTCCACTGGCCACATTCCGTCTCCCACTGACCTCTCACTTCCCAGTGGCTAAACACATTCTCAGGGCTGGAAGCCCTGGAGCTGGCTCCACACCGCCATGCTCCACCGAAATCCATGTCTTCAGATGAAATTCCAAACAAAAACAGAAACCCAGCACCGTCCCAGCAGGCAGAAACTGGAGAAGGGAGAGCTTCAGAGCCCATAAATAATGATTTGGGTTGAAAATCTCCTCTCAGTGCATGTTCTGGGTACATTTACAGGTATTACAGCACGTGGCTACCAAAAACAGGAGTCTGAATGTCCTCTGGGTGGTTTGGTGCCTTGTGGGGAGGTGGAGAATATATTTGAAGGGACACTTCACTGCCTGAGCTGATGGTAGGACAAATCCAAGAAAGAGCTCCACTGGTGTTTCCTCCACAAAATCTGGAGTGGGAAGGCACCAGGATTGTCCCTGTGTTTGTAGGGAAGGTGACCAAGTGCCCACACAGGTGAGGACAATGACAAGGCAGGGTGGTTCCCTGGCCAGCCTGGCTCTGTGTCACAGCTCCTCTGGTCAGCATGACAAATGTGAGGGGTTTAACAACATTGATGTGAGAATAAAGGGGAAAAAGGGGGGGAAAAGGGGAAAAAAGGGGGAAAAAGCTGTGCTGCAGACAGTTACACTGAGAGAATGAAAAGCAGAGCTTGGGAAGAGCCTTCATGCTGTCTGATTTAAATATATGGCTGAGCTAAGAGGGTCTGGAGCCAGAGTCTTTCCCTGCCTGAAGGAATATCCCTTCAGGAAGGCCGGCAGAGCTGGGTGCCTTTGTTTGGGCTAACAGAAACGTGGTTTGGCCACTTGGAGCATTAAACAGATGTTCATGGTGTGTTTTGCAGCCAAACACCTGAAATTCAGCCCCTTTCAGAAATCAAACTGGCGAGAAATGTCCATTGCAGCGAACAGGAGGAGAGCTCTGAAAGAAACCAGTGAATTTATTTTATTTAATTGCCTCAACTGCAGGACTTAATGAGTTGCCAGTATCCTTTTCCCAGGCCTTCTCGCCATTCCCATCCTGTCCAGCTGTGCCCATCAGGGTGCAGGCTGCATGAAAAGGGGATCAAAGGCTGCATTCATTGCTGTCCGTGCTCTAATTCAAATTTAACTCCAGCCTGCTTCGTTTGGAGCTGCAGACTTTCTAGGTAATGACATTTTCTGATTAACTGTTGAAATTACTAATGAATTAAAGGCAGCAGTCTGTCCTCGGCTTGCAAAAGCTGTAATAACAAGCTGCTAAAAATAATATAGAGCTCGATTTATACCCACTAAAACAGAGAAATCCTGAGTTACCCTGAGAGCACTGTCCTTTGCCATCTCCAGCCTTTTAAAACACTGCAGGAAAATGGATTTTTGGGGGCTTTACAGCCATAAAGGAGGGTGAAGACCCTGGGCCCAATTCCCAGTGTCTGCCTGGGCTGGATCCTTAGGGGAATTTTTCTGTTTTCAGAGCAAGCACAAAACCTTCTATGAGGCCTTGCTGCTGATAGCACTGTCATTCACTTCCACCTGAACATTTCAAGGAATTTCCACTCCTTTCTGCACCAAATAAATTAATTAAACTAAAAAAAAGAGTCCCTAACAAAAGCTTCCTTGGAGTAAAGATCTTATGTTTAAATTGTGACAAGACAGACCAAAAGCCAGCATCTGGTTCAGCTGTTCCTTTTACATGGAAGGTGTCTGGCTGCTGCTGGGATAGTGACACTGGGAATTTATATTTTATTTTTATGTTTGTGTTCTTTTTGAGCTATTTTTTTCTACTGACCACATTTGCTGATGCAGAAACTCTTGGAATACGAGTTCTGAAATCGTCCACGACGGTTATAGGCAAAAATCAAATTTTCCAAAGTCTGATATGGGGGTTGGAGATATGTGGTTTTTTTCTGATAAATCACAATTAATTTGAGTTAGTGCTGGATGATAACATAATGAGGATATTGACATTGGGAATGATACTCCATTGATCAGCTTACTTTCAGAAGTTTGTGTTGTTTAAACAGCTTGAATTCCAGTCCTTGGAGTTATGATGTTCTTACAAAGAAAAACACATATTTTTGCACCACAGTGTCAGAACAGCTTTTCAGTGCTCTACAATAGGCAGAGTTGACAAATTCAAAATTGTGCTGCAGGAAGGCACCGAGTACATCTGTCCTGGTCATTTTAAAGGTGGTAATTCAACATTTCCCTGCCTCATCAGCAGCCTGTGGGTAACTGCTGACTGCAGCCAGGGCACAGAGATAGCCTCACTTAGTGCTGATGGGCTGAAAAAAGAGAAAGTCAATGTTATTGCTTATGCTGTCCTGGGTGTCTCATCCTGCTTTAAAATAATTGGGGGCTTTTGCAGGGTTTGGGTTTGAGGTTTTTTTGGGAGGGGGTTGTTTTGACAGCTGTTTAATTTTGTAATATTTGAGGTTCGGACATAAAAGAGTTTAAATTAATTTAAAGGAGATTTTTTTGAAGGGAGAGTATATTTGCTCTTAGATAATTTTTGAGGGGTTTATGGAGTTTGAATCCCTGAGTTCAGGCAGAGAATCTGTGTTTGCTGGCATAGAGACAGCAGTGGAGAAAAGAACCCTCTCCATATATCAGGGAAGCAGCTGAGGACATTTGTGAGTTCTGTGCTTGGGTCCTGAAGATGCCACTCAGGGACAGGGGCCTTCCTAAACCCAGCTCAAAACTTGTCTTTGGATATGTGTCATCCTCAAAAATATTTAGAATATGGTTATATGTGTATAACTGTGTATGTGTATATATGTGTGTGTGTGTATAAGTATATATATGTTTATATAAACATGCAAATATATATGTATATAATGTGTATGTATGTATATGTATATATATATGTACATATATATATGTGTGTATATATGTGTGTGTGTATATATATGTGTATATGTATGTATGTGTATA
The DNA here is from genome assembly GCF_028769735.1 of Zonotrichia leucophrys gambelii. Classification (NCBI taxonomy): domain Eukaryota; kingdom Metazoa; phylum Chordata; class Aves; order Passeriformes; family Passerellidae; genus Zonotrichia; species Zonotrichia leucophrys. The sequence continues at coordinate 115,673,511 of NC_088169.1, forward strand.
TATATGAGTATATATGTATGTATATATATGTATGTATGTATATATATATATGTATGTATATATGTATATATAAATATGGAGATTTACCTGAGTGGGCATTGAAGCATTTTGATGTGTTGGCAGTGGGGTGATGTGGCACTGCCCCTCCAAACTCTCTGCCAGACCTGTGTCCCACCAAGAATCCCCATTTTGCTCTCTGCAGCTTCTGTCCCCCACAGCCAGCACACAAACTGAGCTCCTGGAGGTGTCATAAAACAAATGGAATTTAATGGAATTTAATGGAATTTGATATCAGAGTGACCGGCAGGGGGTTGCTGTATTGGTGCTGTTATTTTTTTTTTCACATTGCATTAATTGTTAAAAGTGACCAGAGCAGCGATTCCCCCCTGAACAAAGACCCCCATGTTCTGTTTAAGCATGAGAGGCTTTTGGATGGATGACTGACCTGCTGGAAAATCAGATTAGAAAACCTTGAAATGAAGGTTTTTTAATGAATGCAGCCTGGTAGCAAGCAATGAAAGTTCACCTGGATGCTTTGCAGCTGAAAACACGAATTTTGCAAGGGTTTTCCCGTGTACCCAGGACAGGCTGGCTGGGTGAGGACTGCAAGGCTCAGTTGCAAATCTGAGTTTCCTGGCTGCACTCAGGTCTCTGGACACCACATCAGAGGCTCAGGGCTGGCCAAACCCAGGTGTGAAATGTGCAATTATTTACAGGTGAACACTCTGGGCTGTGCTCAGCACCTGAAGCATTTCTGAAGTTTCAAATGAAATAGATTCAGTTTTAAATTAGGAATCCCTGGGAGGTGCTGAGGGCCTGGCACAGGATGCCCAGAGAAGCTGTGGCTGCCTCTGGATCCCTGGCAGTGCCCAAGGCCAGGCTGGAGAGGGTTTGGAGCAACATAGGACAGTGGAAGGTGTCCCTGCCCTTGGCGTTATTCCATACATATTCCAACCAACAGGTATTTGAGCTCAAAGTTTTTCCTTGGCGTGAGAGCATTCCTGAGCTGGGGATGCTGCAGGGAGAGCAGAGCTCGCACTCTCCAGATGTTCCAGCTCAGGGCAAAGCTCCCTGGCTGCTCTCAGCTGTCAGCAGAGAGCTCAGAGCAGGGCAAGAGCAAATTCCTGCCTCTCTGCTGCAGACTGGGGCTTTGGGGTCACGGCTCCAGGGGAAACAGACCCGGAATGTGCATTTCACAGGGAAATTCTCCTCCCCAAAGCCTGCCTGCACCCTGCACACAACTCTGTGCAAAAGAACCTTTAAAACTTGACAGAAACTTTATATAGTTTTGTATATTTTTGTATTATATGTACATTACATGTACAAATATGTATATAATACATATATATATATTTGTATTACATGTAATATAGAGTGTTTTGTAAATACTGAGATGAGGAGTGTTGAATGGTGCTGAGTTTTACATCTCTCGTGTCTCACCATTCATCGAGGCTGATGATGGAATAAAATCTTTTAAAATGCCCCTCAGCTGTCCCTAACTCTGTAAAAGCCAAGAAAACCAACACAGCTCCTTTGCATCCCACCATGTTCCAGCCCAGGAAAGGTTCCCTTTCCTCACAGACACACATCCCCCTCAAATCCCTGCTTCTCTCCAGGTTATTTTCCCTTTCTTGCTTATTTTCCAATCTCAAGAGAGTTACCCACAATCTCAACCCCCTAACACGGTGGTTCAAGGAGCACAAAGCAGGAGGAGCTCTGGGACCGTTTGTTCCAACTTCCCCCTGCAACAGAATAGAAAATATTGGTGAAATCATATTTCCCATGAGGTTTTGTTGCTCTTTCTCCTATTACAGAGATGGGTTTGCTGCCCCCAGGTCCCACTGTGGCTGCTGCAGGCACTTGGGCTCTGATCCCAGGGGTTCCAGGGGGAAAACTGCCTCAAACCCTCAGGGGGAGAGAGGTTCCAGTCAGCACATCCCAGTAAATTCCTCAGTGCAAAACTGGAAGGCAGCTCCTGAATGCTCCAAATAAATTTTAAAAATATTTTACTGACAGAATTTCTAGAAAGAAGAAAAAAAACCAACACAGACAAAACCACAGCTCTGGGTTTGCATATTTACACGGTTACAGAATGGGGTTTGAGTATCAGGGTGATTATTACAAAACCCAGTGGGATTTTCATTCCTGCACCTGTTTCTGCAGCAAGCACATTCCCCCCTGAATCAGCAGTGATCCACCTGGCTGATGAGCACGGAGTGCCATGAAATATTTGGCAGGGGAGAGGAATTGCTCATGAACACTCTGGCTTTGACAGCACTTTCAGACCCTGCTGCTCCGTAGTGGCCAAAAGAGATAACGTGGCTCAGGCATGGGAGGGCCCTCTGCTTATCAAAAAGAACATCTGAGTCCCTGGCCTAAGGCAAAACAAGCAGAAAAAGGATTTTTTCTCAAGAAAAGGGAAAGAAGGAAAAAAAAGCTGCTAAATGATCCAAGTCTCCTGCAACCCCAGCTGGAAAACTGGATAGGAGACAGGACAGGTGAGAAAAGTGGATGTGAACCTTGGAGTAAGTAAATTTTCAGCAGAGCAAAGCCACACAAAAATAAATTTAAAGCCTAATATTGAAAGCCAGTCCATTTTTACAAAAGTTTATTTTCAGAAATAAGCCTGGTAATATCACAGGATGATATACAAGCATTTGTGTATCAAATGTACATCCCTTTTTATATACAAGCGTTACAACTGAAATGTTTGGGCAGTCACTAGCCAAGCCTTTATCCAATCAGCAAACCAATAACAACATAAATAAATGAGTCACTCCCTCACCAAATCAAGGCCTCCTTTCCCCAAAACACAAAAATGTGCACAAAAAGCATAATTACACGAGCTTCATCTCTTAAATCTTCTGAATAAGATGCTAGCAGAGCTCAGGGTCACTGAAAGCAGAATCAGCCCATGCCAAATGGGCCTCGGTGCCAGCTGGTTGATTTCCAAATAGTGTAATATCAAAAATACAGAAAAGCTCTAAGAATCTAAGAATCTTCCCAAAATGTTGGCAGGAATGACTTCTGCAGCATGTTCCAATCCCCACACTGAGTAAAACATCTAAATAAAAACATCTTATTTACAAGCACATGTATTCAACATGAATATATTCCCAGCTGTATTTGTATACTTTACAGCAAGGTATTTTTCCTAGAATCCACTCTGGGCTTGCCCATATTTTCCTAATATGAGCCATATTTGTGGATATGGAGGAATCGCAGGAAATCAGAACACAGAAATGCATGTATTGGGGGAAAAAACAAACCAAAATCCTTTGCAATGTGCGTTTCTCATCACACAAAAATCCACAAGCGTGTAAATAAATGAAAAAAAAATCCAAAAAAATTTAAAAATTGTTTGTGCTGTGAAAGAGGCAGGTACTAAATTGTCACTGCCAATTATTCCTGAGCCTGCAGAGGAGCAGAAGATGGGGAAAGCTGCGTTTTGAGAAAAGAGAGAGAAAATGGGCCATTAAAATCCAGGAAAAAGCCAAAGTGCTTCCAGGAGATGTGGATCTCCCCTTTCTGCAGCATTCCTGTGTTTTGGAGGAGCAGGAGAACCAACAGAGCCGTCCCACCACTTGTTTCCTGTCTTTAGGGATGAGAGGATCCACGCACACATGCACAGGAATGTTTATTTTGGCAGGGTTTGTTTTAATGATTGTTTACGTTGGAAATGATGGGGATTCTACCTTGCCAAAAAAAAAAAAAAAACCAAACCAAAACAAAACCAATCAAACAAAAAACCCCAAAAAATAAAACAAAAAAACCCCAACCCATCAAAAAATGCAGGAACAAAAAAAACCCCAACAAACCAACCCCAAAAAAAAACCCAAAAAAACCCCCCAAAAAACCAAAACCTCCCAAAACAAACAAAAAAACCCCTCCAAATAACACAAAAAAACCCCCAACCCACCAAAAAACCAAAAACCCAACTCACAACAAAATCCAAGCAGAGCCAAAGCAGTGAGGTTTGCAAGTGAAGCATTTTATATATATATATACATATTATATATGTGTGTATATATGTATATATGTGTATATATAAAAACATACACATATATACATATATATAAGTTTATGTAGATATAAAATGATATTTTTATAATTACTGACATCACTGTATTATTATTACTACTACTACTACTACTACTATTATTATTATTATTATTATTATTATTATTATTATTAGATCAAGCCTTTTTTTCTTAGGTATTTTTAATTTTAGTTGGGTTTTGAATTTGTTTATGTGTAAAGTTTTAGATTATAGAGTTAGAGAATTTTTTTAGGATTCAGTTTATTTTTTTTAGTTTTTATATTATTTAGGATTTTTTTAATGTTTGGGGGTTTTTTTAGGTTAGGGGTTTTATTAGTTTTTTTTAGAAATTTGAGTTTTTAGTTTAGAGAAGTTGTTGATTGGATAGAGGAAGTTATTAGAATTATTAGATTAGAAAGGAGTTTATTAGATTAAGTATTAGAAAGATTTTTTTAATATTTAGGGGAAATGGAATGTTTTTAATAGGGATGTAATAGATTTAGAGGAGAAGAAGGAAAGTAAAGGTAGAGAAGTTTTATTTTGGGGCGTTTTTTTAAATAAATTGGGTGTATAATTATGGTTATAAATTATATTTGGAATAGATTTTAGTACTTTTTCAGGAAAATTAATATCTTTATTTTCCCCACCATTGGCCCAAGAGATTTGTTGGCACTCCTCAGATCCAGTTTCAGGGAGAGAAAATTGTGTTTTCCCTGGTTTTAGTCCTAGTGTGGACATCAGAGCCATCTCCTGGCCGCTGCAGGCACTGGTAGAACAGCAGGAAATTAAAAAAAAAAAAATTAAAAAAGCTTTGAAATTGAAGGTGTGACACGTCTCAGGAATTATTTGCTCCCCAATACCCAGAAAGTTTAATAGAAATCACAGGTTAGGATTTGATCAGTGCTTCTCTAGTGTACCAAGGAAATCATCTTTATCCTCTGTTATCATCTTTGACCAGAGAGTTGTCACTGGCTTTGGATTTATTTATCTTCCCTCAAATACAACATAAATATGAATACAAATATAAATATTTATTTTTTTAGCAGTGTTTTGCAAAACCAAAAATGCTTACAAGTTAATTAGTCACACATTCCTTATCAGGCTTTAATACTCCGTGCTTACATCCTACAAAAAAAAACACTAACAGGACACGAAATTCGAAATTTCATTTTTATTTTATTGCACCCACTGAACTGAGCCGAGTACAGCCGAGCCCAGCCGAACCAAGCCGAGCCGAGCCGAACGCACGAACGGCTCCGAGCTCGGCCGAACTCGGCCAAGTTCAGCCGAACCGAGCCGAGCTCTGCCGAATTGAACCGAACCGAGCCGAACGCACGAGCGGCTCCGAGCTCGGCCGAACCGAGCCGAGCCCATGAGGGGCAGCCGCCCCACCGCTGTGAGGGGCGGGCGCACGGCACCGGTGGGCGTGCCGGGGGCTAGGGCACTAACGTTGCCGCCGCCGCCATTCCCGCCCGCCGTAGCGGGGGTGGCGCTGACATGGCGGCCGGCGGTCACGTGGCGCCGCCATCCCTCCCGCCCAACGTCTCGCGTGGGCCGGGAGGAGGCCCGGCCGATCCCGGCGTGCACCGCGCCTCGCCCCCCCCCGCCCGTCGCGCGGTCGGCCCGGGCCGCGCGCTGCCCGCGAGCCCCGCCATGGCCGCCGCCATCATGGCCGCGCCCTGAGGGCACCGACCGGCCCTGCCGCGCCGCCCGCCCGCCCCGCCCGCCGCCGCCGCCTCCCGCCGCCAGCGCCGACATGGAGGCCGTGAACGCCTTCAACCAAGAGGTGGGAGCCGGGGAGCGGGCGGCGAAGCGCGGGCCGCGGCGCGGGGGGGGGCACACACGGCGGCCGCCATCGCGTCCCCCGGCTCCCCGCGCTTCCGGCCGGGCCCGGGCCCGCCGCCTGCGGCCTGCGCGGGGAGCGCCGGCCCGGGCCCGCCGCCGGGCGGGGAGCGCTGCTGCGGGGGAAAATGGAGGCGAGCGCGGCCGGGCCGTTCAGCGGCCGCTCCGCGAGGCCCCGCGCGGGCCGGGCCGGGCCTGCACGGCCGGAGGCGTTGGAGGGAGCCCCGGGCCTGCCCGGCCGCCTCCGTTCTCCCGCCGCTGCCTCGCTCCCCTCCGGGCAGCGCCGCAGAGCGGGGTCCGGGTGCCCGGGCTGTCACGCGGTGCCGGGGAAGCCGCGGTTCGGGACCGGCCCTTCCCGGTAGTGGCCTGGCCAGAGAGCCGCGGCACGGGCACAGCCTGCAGGGGCAGGGAGCCATGGGACGGGGCTCATCCCCGGGATGGGACTCGGGGATCGATCCCAGTTCCGGGGACTGGACGGGCTGGAAGGCGTTTACTCGCTTTTCCTACGGCACAAAGGTCCCTCCCTGACTTCTTCTGGTTTTGGCTTGGTTTATTTCTTAGTCAGTGGGAAGCAAAAAGGACCGTGGTTGTTTTTTGCATAATATATAGCAACTCCATCCAGCCTCTGCTGTGTAAAGTTTTTGACACGTGACTTCAATGATTATTAATTACTGTTAGTTGTACTTCTGCCTCGGTCGGACAGTGTGGCTTTGCAGAGCCTTCGTGGGCACAAAGTGACGTAGAGCTGAGGCAGAGCCTTTGCCGGGTTCCTGCTGGAGGCTGTGCCTGCCTGTTGAACAGAAACAGGAGGGATGGCAGCTGCTCCCCTGTGCTGGACTCGGGATGTGTGAGGCTCCCTCTTTGCTAGGCTTTGTCACACGCACACCTGGGAATGCCCTCATCCCTACCAAAACTGTGCAAGAGCCAAGGGAAAAGTGGATGGCATGCAGATCCCGTTAGTGGTTTATTTGCCAGTGTTTTGGGGGTTTTGTGCAGCTCCAAACCAGTGGGATGGCAGGTGCAAAGCCGCCTTCCCCAAAAACCCAAAGCAGCACACGTGTGTCATTTTCAGTGTTGCTAGAAAGAGACAGCAGCGATATTGTGAATTTCCTGCCTCGGTGTGAGCATGGTGCAGGCAGTGCCCAGGGCTGTCACAGTGACCCCGGTGCTGGTGCTGAGCGTGCCTGCAGAGCAGGAGTTGGTGCTTGGGGATCCCGTGACCAGCCCGTGTCCTGGCAACCCGTGTTTGCATCCCACCTCTTCCTGTGCGTGCGGGAATGCTGAGGGAAATCCTGCTGGGGGCTGCTGGTGGGGTTCAGCTGGATCTCACATCTGGGGGAGAGGAGTGCACTCACTGAAATCCCTGTTTGCAGCCCTTGGCACGCCTGAGTGCTTCCCTGGAGCTGCTGGTGTGTGGAGCAGCACATGGATAACTGCAGGGGCTCTGTGCTTCCTGCCCTGCTCCCTCTCAGGGGCTGTGCAGGGCATAAAGTCCAGCTCCACACTGCTCCCTTCCCTTTTCCTCCTGTGTTCCTGGAGCTGTGCACGCTGACAGCAGCTGTGAGGGGGTCACATTTACGGGCAGGTTTTGCTCCTTTCTGCCCTTTCCCGGGGACAGAGCACTTGCTCCAAAGCTCTGGGGGTTGTTCCCACGGTGGTGGGGTAGCAAGGGCTGGTGAGGCCTTCGGGGTGCCACTCCCACCTCACTGATGAGTTACTGCTTTTATTGGGAGGGAGCAGCTTCAGCAGTGAACGTGGGGCAGCTACAGGATACCCTACAGGAATAGAGAACACCCTACAGGAGTACAGGATACCCCACAGGAATACACCATACCCTACAGGAATACAGGATACCCTACTGGCCTGGAGTTCCTGCGCTTGCTGGAAGTGCAGGAATTCCTTTACAGTGCCACTGGAGCCAGGGAAAATTGCAGTTTTACCAAGGCAAACCCAGCTGCAGTTTGGATGCTGGAGGTGATTCCCTGGAGGTGGCACCTGCCAGCTCTTGGCCACTCTGCCTGAAAAAGGAAATGCCACTTACTCTGTCAGATGGTCCCATCATTTGGGGGTTTTGGGGTGTTGGCAGCAGTTTCTCAGATGGTGGGAGGCCCAAGTTTAAAGTGTGGCTGTAAACCTGCTGGGCTTGCTGTCCCCTCTTGGGCAGGGAGAGAAGTGAGTTTGGCTGTGGCAGGGGGTGGGAACTCCTGGGTTGTGTAATTTGTGTTGGATTGTGGTGCCATTGCCAATCCTGTTCTTTGGACCTGCGTTTTGAGTGCAGCTTTGCCAATGAACATCCTCTTCCAAGTGCTCATGTTGCTACAGGAGCGTGCAGAGGTTTTGTATTGGCTGCTTTATTTTCGTGCAGCTGTGGTTTGAGCAGGTGCTGCCAGCTGAATGGGGGGATCTGACAGGTCTGGAGTGCAGTGTGTGTTCTCTGAGGAGTTCATTTCACCAGTTAGAATTGATGTGCTCTTAGGTGGGTATGTTATGTTACAGCATAAATAAATCACAAAAGTCAACTGCATAATGAGACAGAACTTTTTATGGTTTTTAGGAAACAAGCAAACATTTTTCTTTGAAAAAAAAATTTAAAAACCACACCCCCAAAACACAAACAAAAAACTCCCCACTGAACATCTGCCATATAAATCCTTGGCATGTTTTAGTTTAGGGGATGCCTGTCTTTTTCTTTAATCTGGAAAACTTGAGGCATAGTTTAATGGTTATAAAAGTTAGAAGTAAAGATTTTCTTTTCCACAATCTTGCTGCTAGAAGTAGAATAAAGTCAGCTTTCCTGTTTTGTAATCTTTTATTTGTGTTGAGTAATGCACATCGCTCACTCAGTCCCGTGTCTCAGTGTTAATGTGTGCCCCTGAAACAATTGATCCCCCACCTCCATGTGCCTGGAGACAAACACACGGGAGGTGCTGGGGCTGTTATTTCAAGCTGGAGCTGCACGTTCCCTTTTGCTGTTTGCCCATCCTTAGGGCACTGGCCAGTTTGGATCCAGTGGGGCAGTTTGTGCCCGTTGGGGACAGCCCTCCCCTCCATCCTGAGGCGCTATAAATAGAGGGCAGCAGGATATCCTTCCCGTGGTTCTGCTGCAGTTCCTGGAGCTCAGCATCCCCAGTGGGGCTCCGTGTGCACAGAAAAGCAGAAGGACACAAGTGCCAGGGTCTGCCTGGGCTCTCTTTGCCCTGAGCCTGTTTGCAGGAGCCCTGGCAGCTGTGACATTGTGTGGGGATTCCTGGTTGGAAGCAGGGGCACCAGCAGCTTTCCAGGAGATGGGCTGGACAAAGAGCCCTGCACTGCTCCCCAAAGCTGCGTTTCCAGAGCACATGAGGAGAAACAAAACTCCATTCTGTGCCCTTGCATGATGTCATTTTCATGAGAGTATCTTTTGTGAAGATGTTTCTCCCCAGTGGTTCGGGATTTGTGAATGGTCTTTCCAGGCCGCAGAAGTAGTTTGCTTGATGAAGTGCTGCTGAGCTTCATTGCCTGGGGGTCAGAGCTGGTCCAAGTCAAATCTCACTTATTTCCCAAAGAATGCAGCCTGACAGCTCTGGGTGTTGCGGTGTTCTCTTACCTTCAGCAGCACCTAACACTTGCTGTGCTTCACAGCTGGTGGTCAGGCATTTCAAACTTGCATTGATCCTGTGAGATACAGCTTAGCAACACATCCTTCTCCTTCCCTCAAGGAAAAATGGGGGCCTGAAGAGGAAAGGGATCAGTGACTTCTGTAGGGGAGGGAAAATGTCTAGAGTGACAGAATTGCTTTTAGAGATCTGGCCATGCATTAGCAATAAAGGTGTTTTGTTAACAAAATAGTGCAATAGCTGTGCTTGGTGGTTGTGTCCTCCACAATCCCTTTGTCTCTGTACAGGAACAAGTAACTGCAGCTAGGCCTGTGAGTCACTGGAGGTTGGCTGCTTTCTAAATGCAGGAATAAAATCCATTCCAAAAGACAGTGAATGAACGTGGAGCCTGCTTTGGGAAGGGCTGTTGGACACCCAAGGCGTGTTGGGATGGCTGAGGGTGTGTTAGACTGCTCTGGAAACTGGAGAAGGGGAGGCTCAATGAGGTGTCCTGACAATGACCTGGGTGCTTGATATCCCCTAATCACTAACCCCTGTCTGCTTCTGGAGCTCCTTCCTCTCTGTGCCGCTGCTGTGCTCTGGGGTTTGTTCAGTGACTGGATAAAACGGGCCCGCAGCTCTTTGTTTGTAAACACAGACACCTTTCTATGGCACAGACACTTGAGCAGGAGGGCCAAGCCAAGGAAGTCAGCTCAAGTCCTAAAAGGCACTTTTACTGTGTTACCCAGACATAAAACAGATTTAACATCATACATCAAGCTGGGTAAATGTTAAAGTAGCACTTCTCCCCTTTACTTCAGAACCCCCTGGTTCTCAGGCTTCCATGTAAACTAAACCATCAGGGGGCATTAATTATAGAATGAGAGAAATGAATCATTTGCTGCTCAGAAGGCTGAGGAGTGAAGGCCATCAGCGCCTGTTCCTTGTGCACTGCCTGCACCTCGCTGGGCTGCTGGGCTGGAGCAGGGGCCCAGTGGGAGCTGGAGGGGCTGTGCTCACTCTGCCCCGTGTGAGCTCCTGGATTTCACACTCACTGTGCATTTGGGCACAGGCCCTCTGGCCTTGGTCTCCCTTTTGCTGGCCTGCTGTGCTTTAACAGCATTTTTAGCCGAAAATGAGCAGGTGAATTTTCTGCCTTTTGCATCCCTGGCTTTGCAGATACTTTACTGTGTACTTCTGTCCTGCTGGGAGAAGCACCCAGAAATACTCTTAAATCTTAAATATTTTGTACTGTGGCCTGAGTTTAATACCCTTGAACACCTCTGCTTCTTTTGTATCCACATCCTGCAAAGAGGCAGTTAGGGGCAGTAAAAGCAGAAAGTCATTTCTGGCAGGTCGCAGCATTGCAGGCACAGGTTCCTGTTGTGAGGCAGGACTCTGGAAAACCTCAAGCTGTACATTTGCTTTGCCTGTGTTACATCCTTGTTTTTTTTTTTTTTTGTAAATAGAGTGCAAATTTTTGTGTCCAAGTTGTTCCTTGAGCTGATCATGAGAAACTGGATGTATTATTGTGAACCAGCCCTCTATAAATAGTGCTTGGGTGACTGTTTTATATATTGATTTGGGAAATGTATGTGCAAGAAGATCCAGGTCTAATTGAACAAATACAACTGGAAATACCTGGGTGTCCTCTGAGCAGCTCCTCCTTCCAGCAGGGAGAAACCACAAGGAACTAGGAAGGGAGCTAAAGTTTAGCTGTAGCCATCTCTAAAACATGGTGTTGACATGTAACATACCAAGAATGACGTCAAAATTGACTATAAATAGTTATTTGGTGTTCTGACATCTTAGGTAGTTTCAAAAAAGGAGCAAAATTCTGAGGTGAAATTCCAGGAGGTGTTGGGGGGGGTGAAGAGAGAGGGATGGATAGATAGATGGATAGATAGATAGATAGATAGATAGATATGGACACTCCTGTATCAGTGCTTTCTTTTTCCCTGGCAGTTTGTGTCCTGGGATTTTTATTTTTTTCTGTGTTTCCCCCAGTTGCAATGTCCTGCTTGGGATACTTTTAGGACATTTCTTTCTGTTATTTTGCTGCTCTCATTTCTTGTCACCTTGGGCCCTGCTTTGAGCTCTCCCAGTTTCCTTGGGGTCTCTCCTTGTGTTCCTGAAATCCAAACATCAAAGCAGTGCTTCCACACCCGCTCCTTTGTTCTTTTTCTGTGGGACTGGATCCTTTCCTGGAGGAGCCAGTGGCTTCTTCATGGGTAAGGGAGGGGATATGGAGTGTCTGTTGTAATGCTGCCTCTTCTTCTTCCTCCCCATCTCAGTTTTGGAGCCTTCTGGTGGTTTGTTTGTGGGTGTTGGGGTTTGGATTTCTCCCCCCCATTTTGTAACCTCTTCAAACAGATTTTCCTGAGATTTAATAATAGCACTGACTTTGTTCATCAGGAGTCTCTGCACTTGATTCTAAAGAACAAGAGCCCTCTCTCCTTCTGTGTTTTATCTGGCAGTTTTCATTTGTCCATACTGTGATTTCTCAGCAAGCAGTGATGTTAGCTGGGGTATCTCTTACAGCTGCAGTAAAACCCCAATGTTCTGGCACAAGAACTTGCATTTTGTGGGGATGAATAATGAGAAGTCATGGGCTTGTGTTGGTGTTGGAAAAGGCATGTGGCTACCACTGTCTGCAAGGACAGCTTTTCTTCTTTCCTGTCTCCTGGAACAGGAATCAAATTAAGATAGTAGATACAAAATAAGAAAGTAAATTTCCTACTCTTGGTGTTTCCTAAGTGTAAGGCTTCCTTTTGTACAGCTCAGAGCCCTGTTAGCACTTCCCTTTCCTCTGAGCTTGTGGCCAATTTTTTATCCCCTTCATTGATGGTTTTTTTCCTTAACTGAGACAGTGGATAAATCTGTGTAAGTTGGTCACTTCACCAGTATCTTGGAACTTTAATTAATAACATAAGAGACAAAGTTTTAAATGACATCTTACTTTCCATTACACTGACAAATGGAGACACTTTGATTCTCTTACTTTGCTGTGTGGCAAATAATTGATGACATTTTTCACTCACATTCAAGGGCTCAATTTTTTCTTTATGATGAAGACAAAAATGAAATTATGTAACACAAACCAGTTTTTTATGTGATTTGTGAGGAATATTTCAAGGTAAAAACAATTATGTATGTATGCTCAGCTTTCTGTGTGCAGTCCTGGTTTCCCTCAGTTTCTGAAACGTGGAGCTAATGCTTATTTTCAGTTATGGCCAATGTCACCCATCAAGATGACACATAACTTCTGTATACTTCACATAAACCTCTCTAAACTTCACATAATATCAATAACTTCTGCAGAGGTTCTCCTTGAGGAGTGAACTTTTCCCCTGGGAGCCACATGGAGGGTCAGGCAGCCAAGTTGGAGCAGTTGTTTTTAGCTGGTAAATGCGGATTTCCTTGGCTTTGTAAAGCAGCCGCTCCTCCCAGGGCCAGCCAGCACAGTGTGGGATGGCACCGCTCCAATCACCCACCTGAAATGTTGCTTTTGCTTAATTGCTGAACTTGAGAGTGCATTTCTAATGTTTGTTTTCTCTGTTTAGCTCTTCTCACTGATGGAGATGAAACCTCCTATTTCCCGAGCAAAGATGATTCTCATCACAAAAGCTGCCATTAAAGCTATTAAGGTAAAGTACAACAAAACAAAGATGAAACTGGAACAGCAGCACTGTTTTATTATTTCACTTGTAAGTAAATACTCAGGATTTCCCAATCTCAGCTTGGGGGATGGTTTATTCTAGTTGCTGTTAAGGCTGTTGTCTAGAAACAAGTGGGTGGTGAATCTCATCCCTTGGTTTTGGGCTGGGAGCAAAATGCCAGCTTGATTTCTTTGAGTCGTTGCTTTTTCATGCTACACCCACTCGAGTGTTGTGATTGTGTGTAATAAAACTAAATATTGCAGGATGCAGCTGCACCTTAGCATGTGAAACCAGTGTGGATTGCAGAGAAAGTAAATCCAGAAAGCTTTCACTAGTACTTGGCAAGCTCTGTGCCTTGTGTGCACACTGACACACTTCTGGCTTGGGCCTGGCTTTCCCCATGGAATATTTTTCTGTTTGGGAACATTCTGCATTTTGGAATGTGACTGCAACGTTCTGTAGCCTTTCTGAAATGGTAGTAAGCACAAAGAGTTAAAATGCTTCTAAAAGGATGTGCCACTGCTGAGCAGATGATAAATGAATGGATGTATTTATTTTCCAGCTCTACAAGCACGTTGTCCAGATTGTGGAGAAGTTTATCAAAAAGGTAAAAAGTAAAAAAAGAAATGTATTGATATGCATTGCTAGATATTGGTAATAATGCTAGAGAATAACCAGAAATGTTTGTTCCTTAGGGATTGAGGGAGGAAGTTCTGGTTTGCTAGGTATCACTTTGTCTGTGTGAGTTCCACATTGTAGTTTTCCATAACACATTAAGGAGGGAAGGAAGGCAGTAAATGGTGAGATTTCCACCTTCCCTGTGCAGCAGCTGGGGAGGCACCTGGAGGTGCTGAACTGAAAGGAATCATCCCTGAGACAATAGATAATTCCAGAGAGTGCAGTGTTCATGCTTGCCTGGGCAGGAAGAGCAGGGCTGGGCTGCAGAGCAGAGTTGCAGCCCCAGAGAAGAGTTCCAGAGCAGGACTCCAGCCCCAGAGCAGGTGTGCAGGGAGGCTCAGAGGGTTCCAGCCCCAGAGCAGGGTTCTGGTTCCAGAGCAGGGTTCTGGTTCCAGAGCAGGTGTGCAGGGAGGCTCAGAGGGTTCCAGCCCCAGAGCAGGGTTCTAGAGCAGGACTCCAGCCCCAGAGCAGAGTTGCAGCCCCAGAGCAGGGTTCCAGAGCAGGTCCCAGCCCCAGAGCAGGTGTGCAGGGAGGCTCAGAGGGTTCCAGCCCCAGAGCAGGTTCCAGCCCCAGAGCAGGTTCCAGCCCCAGAGCAGGTGTGCAGGGAGGCTCAGAGGGTTACCACAGCCCTCAGAGCAGGGTTCCAGTAGTCAGGTTCCCAGCCAGCCCAGAGCAGGTGTGCAGGGAGGGTGCAGAGGGTTCCAGCCCCAGAGCAGGGTTCCAGCCCAGAGCAGGGTTCCAGAGCAGGTTCCAGCCCCAGAGCAGGTGTGCAGGGAGGCTCAGAGGGTTCCAGCCCCAGAGCAGGGTTCCAGAGCAGGTCCCAGCCCCAGAGCAGGTGTGCAGGGAGGCTCAGAGGGTTCCAGCCCCAGAGCAGGTGTGCAGGGAGGCTCAGGCTCTGTTCCCCTCTCACTCACCCCGGTGCTGTTTGCAGTGCAAGCCGGAGTACAAAGTGCCGGGCCTGTACGTCATCGACTCCATCGTGCGGCAGTCCCGGCACCAGTTCGGCACCGACAAGGACGTCTTTGGGCCCCGGTTCTCCAAGAACATCACTGCCACATTCCAGTATTTGTATCTGTGTCCATCTGAAGACAAGGTAAGATGAGCCCTTCAGGTGTTGCTGGGCTCTGATGGGTGCTGCCTGGGTAGAGATTTGGGGGTTCTCTCTCACCCTGGCAGTGACTGCTGCTGAGGGTTATCACAGATGACAGCTGAATGCAAATTCAAGTTAAAATGGATTTTGCCTGACCTCATCAGTTTTTTTACACACACTTCAGCAGTGTAAGTGTGGCAAAAGTTCTTCTTGAGGCTCCTTCAGAACTTCCTGCCACAACAAGACAGCATTGCAGGAGAAGCTTTGGTTTTGTTGGCAGAGACTGTTCTGTTCAGAAATGTTTTCTAAGAAAATCATCATGTTCATTTCTTTAGTCTTTTCCAATCCAATACTTGAGTTTTGTTGGTGCTCTCCACTGCCAGGGCTGGTCTAAGGCCTCATTTTTCTTAGTTGTGCTGTACCTTTTAGTAGAACAGAGGCTCAGAAAGTGCTGTGAGTTCCTGATGGTCCAGAGAAGATGGTTTCTGTGACCTTTGTCAGAACAGTTTTGAGACTCCCAAGAACAGTGTGGTTTAGAAGCTGCCAGTTGGTTTCCAGAAAATCACCTACTCCCTTTCTCTTTGTAAGAGTGAAATAGTCCTTTTCTACCTGACTTCCTCTCTGACTCTCTAAATAAGCTTTTGAAAGGCTTTGATGCTCTGCAGTTTTCTAATGTGGAACATTTAGACCTTCAGGCATATTTGATATTTGGGAGCTCCTGGGTTGCTGGCCTGTGAAACAGAGCAGTCTCTTCTCCTTTCTGCATTACCATTTTGTTCATCTGAGTGAATGAGACTGTCCATCTCCTTCATGGAACTACTTGAAATAGGGAATATTATTATTTAAAACACACTTGCTTTAATGAAGTTCTGTTTCCTAAAAAAAAAAAAAATACCCTAATCTGCAGATCCTCAATGGCTGTGGGGGATATCTGAAGAGGATAATGCCACTTTTTTTTTTAACAGCCTTTCTGTAAAATTAATATGTGACTGAAAATTGGAGTATTGCTTTTGCCCATTTTTTGACCTTTGTATGATTTTCAAGTTCTCTGGGGAGATAAAATACCCAAAGCAAAAAGAAGTTAACTGTTTTTCAGACCAAAATGTTACTTAAAAATAGACATTTCGAGTTTCTCTATAATGGATGTTATTTTAGCAAACATTTTGTAAAATTTTTTAATCACTTAGTTAGAGGTGGATTTACATGGGTGTATAAAACTGAGTCACAGTGAAAGAAGAGAATCAATTCATTTGAACTAAAAGGTGCTTGAAGCTTCTGTGTGTGCAGGTGAATGACTAAGTCTGCAGAAAGGGCAGCAATCCAACGTGTGTTCTGCCTTCTACCTGCTTGCACGTTCCAGCTGAAGCAGCACAACTACTGAGAGTTTTTTGTTTGAATGCTGGGCTGAAGAAGGAAAGGCCAGTTTGCAGCTTGTTCCTGGAAGCTGCATTGTTCTCCATGTACAAAATAAAAAGCTTAAAATAACAGCTGACAATCAGAGACTCTAAATTAATCCTGCAGTGATCAGCGAGGATGTTTCCACTTGCTTTCCTCATCTTTTGGATAATGATGGAGATGCAGTTTCTGGTCTCAGCATAGAATTAGGCACAATACCAAGCAAGGTGCTCAATCTGACCTCAAGGTGTTGTGGCAGCATTTTCTGGTCTAACTGTCCCTCTCTTCATGAAGGCTTTCCAGCTTATTTTCCTTTTCTCTTTTTGGTCACATGGGTTGGGTGTTTCATCCCTGTGCAGACATGGGGCTGAAATGATGTTCTGGATTGTCCATCACACCTGGATTTCTGCCTGGCCAGAAGAGTTTTAGGGAAATGTCACAGGTTGCTGTGACAGTAAAAAAAGTTGGCAGTTTTTATCTTTGCCACTTCAAAGGTGTTGCTGCCCTCTGTCACGACACAGGGCTTGTTAAGTTGGTGTGGTTATGTCACTTGCTGTTCATTCAAACCTTCTCTGCAAACAGAAGAAAGCTGGATTCAGCATCGGTGCTTCCTTTTGTTTCAACAGAGTAAAATAGTTCGTGTTCTGAACCTCTGGCAGAAAAATGGAGTATTTAAAATTGAAATCATTCAGCCTCTCTTGGATATGGCAGCAGGAACCAGTGCCACTGCACCCATGGCAGAGAATGCTACTAACAATGAAGGTAGGAATGACATTTTAACTTCTGCTCTCAAAGGGCACATGGCAGCAGCCTGTTTGCCTTCAGCACAAAGTGTCTGCTCTTAGTTCCAGCAGTGACATAGCAGTAAAGTCAGCTTTGTCACAATGAGCAGCCAAACTCGTTTTTAATAAGTACTGATACTGTACTTCAGAAATGATCAGCATGTGAATACTGACTTGGAAAATATATTAAATGTATATATGCATGTGTACATATATATACAGGTGACTTCAGGGTGCCCTCTTAAACAGATAATATTTTCTCTTTTGCTTTGGAATATTTTTATGTGATTTCTCAATTTTATAATTCTGATGTTATTTTTTTAATGCCAGAGTCCAGGTAAGCAAGTGGGATGTTGGATGTTAAAGAGCTTCATCTTCCTTTCAGTCAGCTCAGTAGCTGAAAGCAGCAGCTGCCAGTGTGTGAGTGTGCAGCCCTGGCAGTCTGGGGCTGGTGTTTCACTTCCAGGTTCTCAGAGAGAGCATTTGTGCCTGGCATTTTGCACGGGCTGCTGCCTGAGGAGCACTGACCTGCAGAGCCCAGCAGTGCCAGGCTGCCCACAGTGCCTGCACTGACCTATTTAGTGCCACAGCAGAGCTTGCAGGGAACGTGCATTCCACAGTTCCTTCTCTCTGCAGAGAGCAGCTTTTTGGCTCTGCACTCGTGTTTCACACTGAGCTCCTCCTTATTTACTGTGCTCGTGGAGTAGGACTGGGAAAATGGAGTGGAGGGAGTGAGGTGTGCTGAGAGACAGCAGAACACTGAAATACCTCCAGCTGTGTTCAGGGAAGTGTGTCCCATTAAAGGCTTTCTAAACCTGCCAGGGCCAGGGAATGCCTTGGCCTCTGAGCCTGGGAACAGAGTGGTGGCTGTGCAGTTGAATTTTGGGGCAGGTGAGGGGCACTGCCTGGCCAGCTCTCTCTCCTCTGTAGTGGTGAGCAGGTTGGCTGCCTTCTGCAGAGATCTTCTGTGAGGTTAGTCAGGTGCACCAGAGGGGGTAATTTGGCCCTGCAATAAATATGCTAATGAATACTAGTAATAAATATATTAATGCATTATGTGAAGTAGAGTCTGTTTCACCCATAAAACCCGAGAGAAATGCAAATTTTCTCCCTTGAGCAAGCAAATATCCTGCTGGATGTATTCAGGAAATAATTGGGGAGTTACTTTATATTTAAAAACAACACATACCTTTTTGCTTTATTTTTATGTTGCATTTCACTTCTGGGAAAGTATTGTTCAACACATTTGCCTGTGCTTGCTGCCTGTCAACACTGGAGTTATTTGAAGTGCAAACAGAGGAAGGGCTTTAAAGGAGTAGCTATTGCAAGGCAAATATGTTTGCTTAGTGTTTCAAACTCAATATTTCTATCTGTGGAGTTTTTTTAACTCACTCCTTGTGCAGCTTTATTATGTCCATTAAAACAGATCTGGTGAACAATAGTTACTCACAGTATGTAGGAATTGATGGGATTATTGCTAATTTATGTGGTACTGGCAAGATGTTTATTCAGAAAGGTGTTGTAATGTAAGGTAGAGAGAATGGGAACACTAATAGAATATCTGAAATTGTGATCTCAGTTTCAGCAAAGCTTAGTGGAAATGGGAATCTTTTCCTGGAAAAATGAGTAAAAATCATTTTCCTGGTGGGAGGATTTATCCGTCAGCTGCTGGTGTGGCATGTGCACATGCAAAAGGAACATGTGAGCAAACTTTATCAAAGAAAACTGCCTCTGAAGTAATCCTTAAAAACCTTTAATTATTGCCAGACTTGTCTGCAGAGGTTCAGTTACTGGTGGAAAATACTGAGAGAAACTCAGCTGCTCTTGCAGTGAGCCATGAGGATGAGCCCAGGCCTGTGGAAGCAGAGCCACCACTTTCAGGGTATTGAAGCTCACTGCTAATGCTGTTTGAGTGGTGAGAGCTTTTCTAAACCTGCACAGCTACAAACACAGAGCTGGGAGCTGAAATTCCGTGCGGGAGCAGCTTTTCTGTCCCAGTGCACGCCAGGTGCAGGTGTGAGCAGTGAGCGGAGCGGCTCATGGCAGAGCAAACAGCAAATGCAGCTGGGGTGCTGCAAATAGGCCCTTGTGGGATAAATAAACAGGGGGTGCAGGCAGCTGCCACTTGCTGTGGGGAGCAGGAGGGCCCTGGGCAGTCTCACAGCCCCCCTGTGCTCTGGCCCCCCAGGCTCGCCGCCCCCTCCGGCCAAGGTTCCCTCGGAGCCGCCGCCAGTGACCGCCAACTCGGTGCCCGCCGTGCCGCAGCTGCCCAGCTCCGACGCCTTCGCAGCCGTGGCCCAGCTGTTCCAGACCACGCAGGGACAGCAGGTAACCTGCTCGCTGTGCCCTTCAGGGCCTGCCTGAAACGAGGGGAAATGGTGCCACTGACAGCCTGCCTTTGCAGCGAAAGCTTCCCAAAGGTCTTCGGTGGGATAGAGTATTTAATTCTTCCATCCAATAGTTGTGATATTTGATGATATGTCCCTGAGTAATAAGTTACAAATTGATGCAGTAGCAGGGTTTCTGGAACAGGTGGAATATCTCAAAGAAAATGAGGAATTTTATTGTTCAGTCCATTTGCTGTGTGTTGAAGGGCTTGAATACTGCAATGTTGAGATTGTTGAATTTTGCCACCAAAGTATTTAAAAAGGGTCTCCTGGTCTTGCTGTTAATGCTCACAGTTCACTCAGGTTGTGCTGTGTTCATGCCCTGCCATAATCTGTAGTGACATAAATTTATATCCTACAACTCTTTCAATACTTGGTGTTTATATGAGGACATTGACTTCATACTGTCTCACATTTCTGTAGCTGCAGCAAATCCTGCAGACCTTCCAGCAGCCTCAGAAGCCCCAGTCACCGGTCATAGACAACACTGTGATGGCTCAGGTTCAAGCTATTACTGCTCAGCTGAAAACCACAGCAGCACAGCCCCCAGAGCAGAAAGCTGCTTTCACAGCACCTGAGCAGAAAACATCATTTGACAAAGTAAGTCTTGGTTTGCATTTTCTCAAGATGGAGAAATGTGGTTTTGGACAGTTTTTATGTGGTATTGGAATATGGATTTCTGTTTTTCCCCAATTCTAACCTTGTCTTTAGTATCAGAGCTTACATTGGTTGTAAGAATGTGATAATAAAGATATTTTGGCTGCCAGTTGGGTAAGATACAGAAAAAATAGTTGTGCTGATGTGGTTTCTTTCAGAAGCTGCTAGATCGGTTTGACTACGATGATGAACCAGAAGCTGTGGAAGATTCTAAGAAAGAAGATTCAGCTCCTTCCCCTGCAGTGTCTCAGCCAGCTTTGTAAGTTGGGTGTCATAATAAAACTGAGAAATCTTACTCCTAAAACACTTTTAGGTTAGAAAGTAGATTAAAATTCCAAGTTAGTTCAGTTTAACTGAATTAACAGTCCAAATTTCAAACACTGTTAAGAGGTTTTGGTGGGGTGATTTTTGTGTCTCTTTACTTTGGTGATCTGATGTTGCCTCATTGGTGGAGGACTCTGTTCTGTAGAGAAGAGCTCAGTTTTGGTTGCAGGATGAATTCCATGTTTTTACAGTACATCTGAGGGTGTCAGGGCATCACTGGATCAGCTGGATTGCTTTACTGACTGGGGAAAGGTGCTCTTCCAAACGTTGTGATAGTTTCTAGTATTCAAGAGATGAAAATTGGCTTTGCAGTTTTATGTTGGCAAACATTCCATCCCCACACAAGCCAGCTCAGGCTCCTGTTTCCCTCTTGCTGTGCATTATGATGAAGTCTGGAATGACATGACCACATGCCAGTTTTTTCCACAGGACCTCTCTCTCATTCAGTGCACAGGCTGGATGGTGCTCAATGCCGGGGTTAGTCCATATTTCTTTTTTCCCTGCTTCAGTGCGTGGCCCCATGTCTTACTCTGTATCTGCATCTAAAGCCTGCTCTCAAAACCAGAACCACTAACTCTGTCATCAGCTTTCTGCCTGTGTCTCTCACCTCGAGCACCTCATGTCCACCAGCAGTAGCTCATTCAGGGTCTCTGAAGGAAGTGGATAGTATTTGCCTTAGAATGCAGATGGAGCTCTGGAGTGCAGGAAGAGGAGGTAGGTCACAGGCACTGCTGGTGTGTGCCCAGCTGGAGGCTTGTGGGCATGTTCATGTTCTGTAGGTGGTGCTTCAGGGCCTCACAGCTGTGCAGGGTGCCCCTGAGGGTGGCATCCCAGTGCTCCCAGTCTGGGGCATGTGAGCTCAGCAGTTCTCTCTATAAAGTACTGATCTGTCCACAATCTTCTCAGAATTGTCTTCAGACTCTGCAAAGTTCCATTTCCCATCACCATCAAATTCCTTTCTGCCCTGAAATGCTGCTGAGTTTCTTGCACAGGCTGCATCCTGCAAGCAGGTCCTGTTACCTGCAGACCTCCAGAATTCCCTGAGCACTGTCCATTCTGTGTGTTGAATCAGGAAATGATGGGCATCACTGTAATAAACCTCATGTGATAGCCACCCCCTTCTGCTCTGCCCTATTTCCTCCCAAACCAAAGTGTTTTCTTACAGCAGAGGTACAGCCAGTTTCCTCTCCTTGAGGGAAGAAGCATTGCTTCTTTTGTTCCCAAAAGAGGAGCTGCAAAGGGAGAGACTGAGCCTAAGGCAGAAAACCTTCCTGAAATGTTTCTGCAGGCTGAGATCTTCAGCAAGCTCATAGAAGTGCAGGGGCGAGAGAGGCTCTAACCTTTGTGTAGCATTTATGTAAATGTGAAAGGACTGCTCTTAGAGTGGAGCAAAGATCAGGAAACCACTCTTTCTTCCTTTTCTTTTTTTGTTGGAAACGGGATCATAGCAAAGATAATTGTTCTGTCTCAAATAACAGCCAGAATGTGTAAATGTGCATAGAAATCTGTCAAATAAAGACAAACCTGTGCATCTACTGACTTGTCTCACCAAAATACTCCTGTTTTAGTGGGTTTCCAGGAGAAGGCATGCAACAGCCAGTGTTTCCTCAGCTCCCAAACATGGATCCATTTCAGCAGCGGATGATGGGAATGCAGCAGGATCCGATGCGGCACCAGGTAACCCAGGCTTTTCCCTTGTCCCCCTCTTGTGCTTTCCATGCTTTGCTGTTTCCTTTGGTGCAGCAGGAAGGAAGTGATTTTCCTGCTGGTGAGCAGTGAATGTGGCTTAGCCCTGCATCTTCCCAAAGAAACATATCTTTGGTGTCTGTCCTAGTCAGGCTGTGAAGGACAAGATTGTTACTTGTGCACCCAAATGCTTGGCCTGCTTCATCTTTTTGTTTGTTTCCCCATCTTTTACAGCTGGGAAAGTATATGTAATTCCTCCTTTTAGCTGGAATTCTATGTCTTTTCTTCTCCCAAGGTGCCTCTTCCTCCGAATGGGCAGATGCCAGGCTTTGGTCTCCTGCCTACCCCCCAGTTCCCACCCATGGCTCAGCCAGTGATGCCTCCAGCAGCACCAGTGCAGCCAACTTTCCAGTCTCCCTTCCCAGTGCAGGCTGAGCCACACCTGCAGAAACCCCACCAGCAGGTGAGCAGGCCAACTCCGATGCTCTCATACATGTCTTTCCCAAATGTGTGTGGATTGTCCTGGAGCAGAAGTGTCAGCATGACCAGGACACAGCTGGCTATGAGGCTGGCTCTGCTGAGAGAGAGCTCCAGGTCTTACCCCTTTCCCGTCTCCAGCATAATTCAGCTTTAAAGTAATTTCTTAGAGTATCTTGGAGAAAAGTTGCAGCAGATCTCACTTTGCCTGGGATTTTGATGATGGAGCATGATCCACTGACTGATTTTAAGGAATAGAAATGTTCTGTGGAGATGCAGGTGTTGCTGAAATGGGGTGAAATGTGGAAACCAATAATTTGCAAATTGAAAATGGGAATTGTGTGAACTATTTCTATGGTGCCTTTTCAGTGGCTGTGTTAAGTACATGCAGTACTGGACCCTCTCCCTGCTAGTGACCACAGGGTGAAGGTTTTGAGTCACATTACTCTTTAATTTCACACATTTGAATATTCAGTATACTTTCAGTGCTGCTAATTTAGTCTGAGCATAACAAGAAATAGAATGCTTGTCCTGCTCACCCCTAACACCTATCAATTTCATGTTTTAGGATATGGAAGTGGAACAGCCTCCCATTCAGGAGGGAAAACGGCATGTTTCTGACAGTAGGAAATCAAGATCTAGATCTGCATCAAGGTAAATGAGTGAAAGTTCTTTGAGTGAAGGAATGAAAAGCAGATTAGCAGCTCTAAGATAATGAACCTCTGAAGTCATCTCCCTTCTAGGGAAAATATTGTATCTGTGCAGTTCTCTCTCACTGCGAGAGAGCAACTTCTGTGCCTTTCAGTCCAGAGTCAATTTTAGGGAGGCAGAATGTGATTTTTTAGAGTACAGGCAAATTAAACTCACTTTTCTTATGAAAACATTTGTGATCTGTGACTTTGTGTGTCACTGAGCCTGTGTGTCTCATCCCAGCTGACTGAGCAGATCTGGCTCCATTCTCTGTTTAGTTGCAAGAAGTCATCTTGTTCACCAAGATGCAATCGCTCTGCACGACTTCTCTGAAAGTCTGCCACACCCAAAGTGGTTTAGAACTTGAACATGATGCAAAATGTAATTTCAGTGGCAGAATTTCTTTATAATTTATTTATAATAATTTTTAGCCATTTCTTTGTAAAAGCAGTAAATATTTGCATCATTGATGGAAGTATAATTTTCCCTGTGTTGAAGTGGACGCAGTTTTGATGGTCAACTTCAGGACAAAATTGCTACATGACGAGAAATTCTTTGTGTGAACGAGCTGGGATTGCTGTGTTCCCTTCCTGAGGGAGCCCTTGGGGTGTTGTATGAGTGAGGCTGTGTCAGGCTGTGAGCAGGGTGCCTTGGTTCCCACAGGTCCCCCAAGAGGAGACGCTCGCGGTCGGGCTCGCACTCGTGACAAATTCTTTGTGTGAACGAGCTGGGATTGCTGTGTTCCCTTCCTGAGGGAGCCCTGGGGGTGCTGTACAGCTGAGGCTGTGTCAGGCTGTGAGCAGGGTGCCTTGGTTCCCACAGGTCCCCCAAGAGGAGACGCTCGCGGTCGGGCTCGCGCTCGCGGCGCTCCCGGCACCGGCGCTCCCGCTCGCGCTCCCGGGAGCGGCGCCGGCGCTCGCCCAAGTCCCGCTCGCAGGAGCGGCGCGAGCGCGAGCGGGAGAAGGAGCGCCGCTCCAAGGGGCTGCCCCAGATCAAGGCAGAGACTGTCAGTGGTGAGTGTGCTCCCTTCTGCTTCTCTGGGTCACCCTGCACCTTCCCGTAGAGCCCGGTGTTCTCACTGCGCTCCTTGGGGTCAGTGCTGCTGCTTGTGCTCTCCAAGGCTCATCCAAACAGAACAAGAGTTAACTGCCTTGTGATTCCTGGTAGCAATCTCACCACACTTCCCTCTGCTTCTTTACTCATATTTAGCATTTCTGGAGTATCTCCAAGTTTGAAATATTTTGGCTGTAAAATATGAAAAAGCTGAAACCCCATGTTTTTCTTTTCCTTCCTCCGAAACATATAAGGTAAAGCAGATTTGTCCGAGGTGACAAATTAACAAAATGGATTTGAGTTAATTGTAAATTATTACAATTTTTCTAAGCATTCAGTCTTGTGTATCTCTCCAAGCTGAAGGGGAGATTTGACTTGGAAAGCGCACAGGCTGATGTTTGGATTTCTGATACAATCCTGGCTTTGCCAACATTTACAGACCAAACATAGTAGTTGTTACCTGAATATTCCTTGAGAATGTGGAATCTTCTCATCAAGTAAAATAAAAACATTCTTTCTCATATAAGAGAGACAAAAACCTGAGGTGTTTCAAGAGCCAAGTTGTGAGTGATGGTCCCAGGGGTAGAGCAGCCCTGGAGCTGCTCAGTGGAAGCTCCCTGCAGTGCTGTGAGATGTGCTGCTGCCAGCACCTTTCCCAGCTTCTGTCAGGTTGGCTCTCAGAGTTTGCAGTTCTGCATCTCTCAGGTGGAAAACCTGGTTGAGTGTTCAATGGTTCTGCAGTAATCTGCAGCCTGGGGGATACCTTGAGCTCCTTTCCTGGTTATTACCCTGGGTTCAGCATGGGATAGGTGTGGGTTATCTGTGCTGTAAGGAACACCTGTGCTAACTCTTGGTTGTAGTTTGCAGTACCACACTCTGGGTAGGACAGCTGGACAAAAGGACAACTCAGCAGGATGTGGGAAGTCTCCTGGAGGAGTTTGGCCCCATTGAGTCCATCAATGTGAGTAGAAGGGGTGCAGTGTGAGCTGCTTGGATGTGTTTGGGTGCACAACATCTCTCCAGGCTGCTGTGAGGCAGAGTTATCTCTGATAGATTCCAAAGAGCTGGCCTCTCATTTCCCAGGTCTTGTGTTTTTGGTGTGGGCACTCAGATCATGTGGCTGACTTGTACACAAGCAAGAAGGGAGCTGCTTTGGTTTCCTGCAGGATAAAAGTACAGAAAATTACCCCATTTTCATAAAAATCCTGCTTTCCCTACAGAATGATGGCTGCAGAATTACATCCCATGCTTCTGAGTTCCTTGGCTGCTTCATTTTATTTGATTATAGGAGCATGGACTCTCAGCTGGTGTTCTTGTTTTTCTGTCATTTTAGCCATAAACACAGACAACTATTGTTTTATTTTGCTGTATTTAAGGATATTTTATGTATAAATTATAGCTGTTCCAGTAACTTCAAAAATTTCATTCATTCAAACAAACAAAAATAAGTGACTAATTTTCTTTCTATTTCCAAATTTTGTAAGAGAGCATGGGAGTTTTTTCCTCAAATTCATTACAAATAAAAATTACTCCAAATCTGCAGCTAGAACTGAATGTGGAGGTGCAGCTGGCAGAGTGAAGGGGGATACTGTTGTGCATTCCAACACAAAGTAACTAATTGCCAGATGTTGGAATTTACATGAACGCTATTGTTTAGCAATTTAAAAGGATTAAATGTGCAAAAGTCAGCTGTATTTTAGAGTTATGGAGGTTTCAGAAGTTGTGGAAGTTTCAGTTCACTAGAAATGTGGATTTCCAGAAGGTACTGCCTTTCTTAACCTCTTAAACTAACATTTCCTTCCATACTTGCACAGCCCCTTTGGAACAGCCCCTGGTGTCCCAGCTTGCTGTAACTGAGCATTTGTGTGTTGTTCACTGTTTGTTACCCACAAAATGAACTTTTTCATTTCATTTCAAACCCCACACAGATGATACCGCCCAGAGGATGTGCCTACATTGTCATGGTGCACAGACAAGATGCCAACAGAGCCCTGCAGAAACTGAGCCGAGGCAACTTCAAAGTCAACCAGAAATCCATCAAGGTACTGCTTGAAAGCATCAGGCTTTCCACAGCTGCTCTAATTGCTGTCATCCTGTCTCATCTCTGCTGGGCTTTGGGCTATTTCAGACTCATGTGAGTTCTGGAGATGACATTCTGTAAAATCCTGCAAAAATACATCAGTGAACTGGTTTTTGGGAATTACTGTTCCTGGTCTGTAGTGGGATTAGTGGAACCTTGTATCAGTTTCCTTGAAAGATTGCCAATAATTATCTGTTTAATCAACAAAAAGGATGCCCTTTGCTCATTGCAGGGGACTGGCACTGTGTGTTTCTTGTTGCCTGTTATTTGTCTCCTAACAGAGTTTCATTACATATGATAATCCTACAAAGAGTACTCATAAATAAGGAAATGTGCATCAATTAGTGAAGTTCTTCCTGCTGTAGAATGTCAAATTAGTGTGACACTGTCCTCCAAAGGGAAATGGAATTAATCTTGGTGGCTGAGGATCATCAGAAGAAGCTGGCTTTATACATTTTTACAAATGATGTGCAAGAGTCAAGCCAAGAAATAGGAACCAAGTCTGCCTAAAAAATACTTTCTTCAGAGTTCTGTAGCTGTTTCACTTAGGATTTTTACTTTTTACCCTCAAATGCTGTTTTGTGAGAATGAAATAATAAATCCATGAAAATGGGAACATTTTACTGACCACTTGTATTTCCTCCCACCCAAGATTGCCTGGGCTCTGAATAAAGGAATAAAGCCAGACTACAAGCAGTATTGGGATGTAGAACTGGGTGTGACTTACATACCATGGGACAAAGTCAAACCTGAAGATCTGGAAAGTTTCTGTGAAGGAGGAATGCTGGACAACGAGACCCTTAGTCCAGGTACAGTGTCACTGCATGTTTTTTATTGAACCTTTATTTCAGGATTTGACCTTTCTGTAAAGTTTGCCCAATTAGCTGGTGAGTATGTGCTCTAATTGTAGCATCTCTTCATGCTGAACACACAAAAATCAGCTGTGTGTTTTAAACAAAAATGTAATGAATCATGAGCATAATGTCAGTGTGTTCCAGTCCTCTCAGTGCTTTTCTCTTTCCCAAAGTGCCCCCTCACTGATCCTCTTTGTGCTTAGCTGGCTTTTCCCAATAATTCTGACAGACAATAGGAGCTATTCCTTCCATAAATTAGGTTTAAAGCTATATTTGGCATTTTTGTTATTTTGCTGCAATTCTTTAGAGTTGTATTCTCCTTTTCCTTGTTTGAGACTTGAAGATGTTGGGATTTTTAGAAATGAGTTTTCAGATAAGTGGCAAAGCTGCTGCCTTCTTGCCTGAGAGGGATAGAATGAACCTGTTGAAAGCTTGTCCCAAAGAGCCTTTGTGTCACAGTTTTTGTCACAGAAAATGTAACAGAATCCTGGGTGTGTATGAACGCTGCCAGTGCAAAGGATTGTTAAATGACTACTGAAAGGAACAAGTTTATTTGCTGTGTTTAAATGAATTTGGAATTTTTATTGTCAGAAAGAGTATAAATGCTTCTTAGCTCTGTGTTGCTTATTACCTGAGTATTTTCAATTTTTGTAAACATGACTAAACATGTGTCACATGGCACTGCTTGTCTCACCTGTGTCTGTTGGGATTTTGTTTTGGGCAGAGTGGAAGGGAATTCCCAAGAAGTCAGAGAATGAAGTGGCTCAGAATGGAGGTGCAGAAGCTGCCCACAATGAACCAGTGTCACCTATTCCCAAAGCTTTACCTGTCCCAATTCCTGTTCCCATGCCTGCACCAATAACAGTACCTCCTCCACAGGTGAGAGTTGTTCCACAGAAACAAACAAAACTCACTTTAAATAATAATTCAGGGAGGGAGGGAATGCCATGAATGGGAGCTCTGTTCTCTCAGTCACAGAGAAATTACTGCAGTGGAATCTTTGTTTTAGAAGGGCTGAATGGCATCTTCAGGTTTTGTGATTGGCTTTGTTTTGTTGTTTTATATATTAATGTTCCTCTAAAAGCTTTTCTTATTGGCAGATACTCCACTACTTTTGTATCGGTAGTTTCTTGTTAGTATATCAGAGCTAATTTAAATTCAGAGTTTGATATAAAGCAGAAATAAAGGAAAAGGAAACACCAGTCACTCTAATGTGCAAGCTCAGGTAGTGAGAAAGAGACAAGCAGAGGTTTTACTTGCCCTGAAGTTGTGAGCATTCCAGTGGATCCAGTCTGGAAATCCATCCTGCTGGGTGCACGTGAATCCCAGGCGCTGTGTGAGGGGTTTGTGGAGGTGAGTTACCAACAGGCATTAGCACAGAGGAAAATTCTCTAATTACAAAGGCAGACAGGGCTGGTGTTGGTGTTTTCAGTGATGGCAGTTCTGGAGTGCTCCTGCATCTTCTGTGCAAGTGCCCCCTTGTTGCAGAGGAGTTGGGGTCGCAGAGATGTCCTGGTGGAGCTGGCCAAGGACAGAGATCCCCAGCGGGACACAGAGCCATTGGGGCACTCTTGGGGTAACCCATCTTCCCTTTCCTTTCCCAGGTTCCCCCCCATCCATCAGGGCCCCCCGTGGTTGGTGCACTCCAGCCCCCAGCTTTCACAGCACCTTTAGGAATTCCCCCTCCTGGATTTGCCCCCGGGGTGCCGCCGCCGCCGCCGCCTCCGTTCCTCCGGCCGGGCTTCAACCCGCTGCATTTACCTCCAGGTTTGTGGGGTGGGCCAGCCCGGGCCCTGCAGGGCACAGCTGCCCTGGGCCGTGCCAGGGGCACTCAGGGCTCTCTCTGCTCTGCTTCTCGTAGGGTTCCTTCCTCCCGGGCCGCCGCCTCCCATAACCCCTCCGGTCTCTGTCCCGCACACTCCGGCAGTGAACATCCCGAACTGTGAGTGCGGGGCCTGGGGAGGGCAGGGGGCCTGCAGGGATTGCTGCCTGGTGCTCAGTGTGCCCTTGCCTTGTTCCTCAGCTACAGCCACTGGTGGGAGCGAGGACACTACAAAGGAGTCGTCCGTAGGAAATCCCATCCCAACAGTAGTGTCTGGAGGCAGAGGGAATGCTGAAAGTACTGACACTTCCAAACTCTATGGCACTGTCCCACCTCCTGTAGCTCCTACCAACGTCCCTGCTCCTGTCACCCAGGCTGTTCCACTCCTTGGTAAGTGCCCTCCTGGCTAAGTTCTGCTCTTCGTTGTTCCCTGCATTGTAAATGCCATTTCGGTTTGGCTGCTGACTCACAGGCCAGGGGAAAGGAAAGCACATTCTTCTCAACTTGAAATTTCTGTCCTGTTGTTGGCTTTGACATCAATTTTAAAGGCTTGGTTTTGCACAGAAGAAACAGTCAGTATTTTTTACTGCTGAAGGTCCAAAGCCATGATGTGTAAGTTACAAATTCAAATACTGTCCACTTTTAGCAAGTGAAGGTTTATACAGTCTAGACAATGAACTTAGAGCAACCCATCTGTATGACATAGAAACCAGGTTTTAGACTCAACTATTAGATATACAAAATGAACATGCAGAGAAACTATTTTTAGTGTATTTTTGAAATCTCTGAGGATGGGGTACATTATGTATGGAATAAATTGTTTTAATAGAACAGAAAAGCTTTTATGCAGCTCTGCAGTAGCACAGGTTTTGAAACCTTTTTAAGAATATTTTATTTAAATATTACCAAATGTTTTTCTGACTAGCAAACCCAGGGTAATGGGAGTATGTTGCATTAATTTCTTTTCCTAATATGATACAAACTTGGTCAGCTTTTGAAAGGGAGTGTGAACTGTTACAGAACTCTGCTAAATGCTTATTTTATGATGGCTTTGGATGGGCCAGTGTCAAGAATTTACTCCAGAGACTTGTTACGTGCAAATTTTAGTGAGATTACTACATTTAGGGGATTTTGGGCCTCTACATGAGAGCCTAAGAAATGAATGAAAAGCTAATTTTGTGTTAGTGGGTTTCTGCCCAGAATTTTCAGTGATCACTGAAGAAAATCAGAGATTTGTCTCCCTGAGAGCTCAGTGCTCTATTGGATGTGAGGGCTAAATTTTCCATCCATGACTAATGATTTATGGATCCTGCATGTTGAAAACTTGACAGAAGACCCTTTCAAAACAGAGAAAAGCTTAAGAAACTCTGTGGTGACACCATGGAGTCAGGGAATTTTGTTAGAAATTTCAGAAATTCACACCTTCCTGCTGAATGACACTTTCTGTAAAGGTAGCACAGAGTTTTGGAGTTTCACTGTCTTGGACAACATAACCTGCACTTGATATTCCTGGACTTGGGAATGTGTGAGATTCAGAATGATTCTGTAGCAAACTCCAGCAAAATCCCACCAGACTGACAACATGGTCTCCCTCTCAGGAATTCCCTGGCAGTATTTAATGCTCTAGCTGTAGGATGCCACATTCCCCACTGGAGAACATGCAGAATGCTGGAGAACAGCAGCTTCAGAGTGCAGCGAAGCCCTGCTGCTGCTGTGCTGGATCCATGAGCT
Source organism: Zonotrichia leucophrys gambelii (assembly GCF_028769735.1). Lineage (NCBI taxonomy): Eukaryota > Metazoa > Chordata > Aves > Passeriformes > Passerellidae > Zonotrichia > Zonotrichia leucophrys. The sequence continues at coordinate 115,704,332 of NC_088169.1, forward strand.
TTTGGCTTGTTCCATGTGTTTCCATGAGGGACAGACAGACAGCACAGAGCTCCACGTGCTGGGAGGTGATTCAAGGGGTTGGGTTCAATTACTGGAACCACTGAGTGAGCAGAGTTTGTGTAAATCAGGTGTGTCAGCACTGGTGACATGGGAATTATCCCAAGGGAGTGGAGGCTTTGTCCAGCTGGGGGAGATGGTCAGGTTGTGTCACAGTGACAGGGAAATCTGGCTTCATCTTTCAGTAAGGATGGCTCCTGTGCCCTCTCTGGACACAAGATCCTTCAGGCCAGCCTGAGCCCTTTGGGCTGTGTTGTAGGAGTCGGTGATGTAACTTGGGACACTTTGGTGTGTGATGGTTGCTCCTCCCAAACCCATAAAATCTGTGGTGAGGGCAAGGTGTGGTTTTGCACATTGGGACAGAGCAGCAGGTGTGAGGCTGCAGCAGGACAAGCTGGGTCAGGAAATCACCTCAGGGTTTCTCTCAGAGCTCAGGGAGTTCGTACCCAGCTCAGCAAACTGCTTGAATGTCAGGTACTTCCTAAAACAAAAGAGGATTTTAACTTGCCCCACACATGGTGTGTGTGTCTGTAGCATGAATTTCCCTGGGCATTTTCAGTAAACTGGGATATTGTTCTGGACAGCTCTTTAGGATTTGAGTTGGTGCCTGATTTGTCAGGAGAGTGAGCAAACTCCAGTCGTTCTATAGTTGCTTTAGCCTCAGCACTAAAGAGGGGTGATACTTAAAATAAATGTAAAATACCAAGTGTGCAGCTCTGCAGCCAGTGCAGTTCAGAATGAAGGAGTTCCAGGTACAATTATGTTGCTTCATGCTGCAGTTTGTGTAGAAATAAGGTTGAGAAATTAAATGACTTATTAAATGTGAAAGTTGCCTCCCTCAGCTCATGTTCATGCTCTGGTAACCCACATCTGCTCTGCTGCTTCTAAGCAGAAACACAGGTTTAACTTCAGCTCTTTAGTTCTCAGTTATTCTATTCTGCCTTGTTTTAATCTTCTGGGGAAGATTAAAAGATGTTTTTACCAACAAGAATATCCCTAAATCTCAGAATTCCTGCGAGACATCATTAGCTATGAGTCTGTCTTGTCAGATCTGTAGTTCTGTCACAGGAGGAGTTTAAACTGAGTGGTTACAGACCTGGTTATTGACCAGGAGGGGAGAAGGCTTTGCATTTTAGAGAAAGAGATAAATGCAGAAAAAAAAAGCTGTTGGTACTGGACCATTTCTCTCCAAGAGTGGGAGCTGTGTCTGCTTGCAGGGGAAGGGCAGAGGATATCATGGACTGGAAGATGTCACATGAATCTTCTCACTGGCAAAATCCAGCTTCCTTCCAATATGGATTTAAAGAGCACTCAGGTTTCTGTCAGAGACATCCCTGAAGTCAGTGTGTGGTGAGAGGGCAGCACAGCAGGCTCAGCTCTGTCTGGGGACCGGTGCCAAAGCTGGACAAGGGAGGGATGAACACCATGGCAGCTCATGTGGCTGCTCCCAAGGGCAGTTTCACTGCTGCCACCAGTTGCAGCATGAATTCCCACAGAATGTCATCCTGCTTTAGCCAGGCAGGGGCTGTGTGCCTAGGGCAGGAGGAGCTGGTGAGCAGGAGCAGATGGGAGCAGTGTGAGGGCTCTGGGAGCACCGGACAGTGCTGCTGGTTCAGACTGGAGGCACCTCCCTGGGCTGGGGAGAAGGGCTCAGCTGGAGCTCAGGGTTCTTGTCAAAATCCTGTTTGCTGGCTCTTTGTGTTGGTGTCCAGGAGCTGTGGGCTCAGCTTTGTCTGACAGTGTTTTTGGAGAGGGAGTTTTTTAACTCCTATGAAGAGCTTAGGAATAAAACTGGGAAATGGTTGTGCTGGATATGTGCTACAAAGGATGGAACACTATTACAAAAAAAAGAAGCCAGGAATGACCTGTTGAATTTCCTTCTAGTTTACATTGCAGGGTTTATTTTAATGTTGCATTCTGTTTTAGTTACAGTGCCAGGTTCATTCTAATGTTGCATTCCTTTTTAGTTTACATTGCAAGGTGTATTCTACTATGAATCTTTGTTGTGTCCCTTTTCTGTGGAGTGGTAAAGAGAGCTGTGTTCAGCTGTATTCCAGCTTCCTCTCTGCCTGTTTCTGGTGCTGTGCAGCTGTGGGGTGTTCAGCTGCTGTTGGTGGCAGAGGGAAATGCCTGAATCCCACTGGAGGGAGTGGGGTGTGTTCACCTGGAAGGGGCTTTGGCTGATGTCGCTTGGGGAAGCAGGAGGCTGAGCTGGGGCTTAGGGGGAGCTGTTCCTGCACCAGGGCAAGGCTGTCCCAGGGAAGCCTCTGGGATCAGGGTTAGCTGTTCCTGCACAAGGCAAGGCTCTCCAGGGAAGCCTCTGGGATCAGGGGGAGCTGTTCCTGCACCAGGGCAAGGCTGTCCCAAGGAAGCCTCTGGGATCAGGGAGAGCTGTTCCTGCACCAGGGCAAGGCTGTTCCAAGGAAGCCTCTGGGATCAGTCCCAAGGAAGTCTCTGGGATCTGTCCCAAGGAAGTCTCTGGGATCAGGCGGAGCTGTTCCTGCACCAGGGCAAGGCTGTCCCAAGGAAGTCTCTGGGATCAGGCGGAGCTGTTCCTGCACCCAGGGCAAGGCTGTCCCAAGGAAGCCTCTGGGATCAGGCGGAGCTGTTCCTGCACCAGGGCAAGGCTCTCCAGGGAAGCCTCTGGGATCAGGGTTAGCTGTTCCTGCACCAGGGCAAGTCTGTCCCAAGGAAGCCTCTGGGATCAGGGTTAGCTGCTGCCCTGGGCACAGTCCTTGCTGCCAGCAGCGCACAGAGCCCAGGCCGCGCCGCTCCTTTCCCAGATGAGCGCAGATGATTGGGTTTGAGGTCGGGAGGCGCTCCGCACCGCGGTGCCGGCTCTGACTGTCGCTTGTGTTCCTTGCAGGCACGCAGGGCGTGGCGCCGCCGCCGCCCGCGCCCGTGGTGGGGCTGCAGACTCCGCCCACGGGGCTGCTGGGCGCCCGGCCCGGGCTGATCCCGCTGCAGCGCCCGCCGGGGATGCCGCCGCCGCCGCCGCTGCCGCGCTTCCCCATGCTGCCGCCGCGCCACATGCCGCCGCACATGATGCACCGGGGGCCGCCGCCGGGCCCCGGCGGCTTCGGCATGCCTCCGCCGCACGGCATGAAGGCGCCCTTCCCTCCGCCCGGCCACTTCGTGCGGCCCGCGGGCAGCCAGGGCGGCAGCGAGGAGAGCAGGGACGGGCGGCAGTTCCGCAACGACAGGCAGTTCGCGGGCAGCAGCAGAGAGCAGGAGCGGTTCGGCAGGAGATCCTTCGGGAACCGCGCCGACGGCGAGCGGGAGCGCTACGGCGGCCGCGACGAGCGGGAGCACGAGCGGCCGGGCGGGCGCGACAGGCGAGACTGGGGACGCCGCAGCCCCGAGCGCGACCGGCACAGGGACTCGGAGGACAGGAACAGGCGCTCCAGCGGCCACCGAGACAGGGAGAGGGATTCCAGGGATCGGGAGTCGCGCAGAGACAAGGAGGAGAGCCGCGGCAAGGAGAAGGCGGAGGTGACAGACAGGGCGGAGGGCGACAAAAACCACGAGTCGCACGGCGGCAAAACGGAGGGCGCGGAACTTGTTTCAGAACTGGCTGCGGGAGACGCCGAGCCCGCGGGCGCCAGCGCCGCGCCGGAGTCAGCGCCCGAGGCTACCTCATCCCTGGAACAGGCGGACAAGGACACGGGCTCGGCGGCCGAGGCGCCGCGCTAGGGCCGCCCGGGCCGCGGAGCCCGGCGGGGCTTGTACAGTGCTGTAAATCCGCTTCCGCCCTGCGCCCCGAGGCGGGGCGCCGTGAGCAATTTGATTGCTTCCCTTCTATTTAAAATAGCCACAACATAACATAAAATACTGAAGAGATGATTAAAATATTACCCATTTTTGCTGTAACTTTTTTAAAGTTTTGACTTTAAAAAGTTTACGAATCAGAAGTAGAAGTGCTTTCTATTTTTTTTTTAATTTAAGAAAAGGTAACGGTGAAAGCTCCTCAAAACAATAGGGATGTGTTTTTAATAAACTCTATTTTCGTAACAAACTTTTAACGTGTGCTATTCTTCCTACGCTGCACTGAAGTGGAAAAGGAGTGTTCAGCAGCCTAAAGATGGAACTGTTAATGCTGTACTGGAGTCTAAATTAGACTGGTTTGGTTCTGTTTGTTAAAGGAAATCCATCTGTTTGTGTAGCGATTCACAGAAGTGAATTTTTATTTGTAACAGTCCTCTGGAGTTTTAGATTGCTGCATTTTAATGAGCTACTTGACCACCCCGGGTAAAAGTTAGTTTTAAGATGTTAATTGCAGAGTTAACTGTTTTAGTGTTTGCAATGCAATCCATTCTTTGCTTTATTTTTTTTTTTCCCCTCCCTCCCTTCAATTGGTTCTGTGGTTCTTCGTGTTGCTCCTAATTTGCCTTTTTTTAAGAAGCGACCCCTTCAGGCACCGAGCATCTGCTCTGAGGTTACACGGTGTGTGCCAGGCTGGGCAGTGCCTGCTCTGCAGCTTTTGTACGTGCTGGGATGGGAGCGAGACCTCGGAGGCACCACAATTGCAGGCGGGGCTGGCCAAGGACTGGGCCCTCCCTCCATGGACACGGGGCTGCTCCCGCTCGCCCTGCCAGAGGTAGGTTGTGTCCCCCGGGCTGGGGACAGAGGGTGTTTGTTGTTCTGGTGTTGTGGCACCTCCTCGTGTGCTGTCAGCTGTGCCGAGGGCAGGTGCGGTGTCTCCGTGGCTGATCCCTGGGGCAGGGATGCTGTGGGAAGTTCTGCCCACCCCACGTGGCTCAGAGCTCCCATAACCCCAGCAGCACCAGTGTTTGAATCCTGTGTGTATTCAGTGGTTTTTTTCTCCTTGCTATAGGTGTGTTCTACCTTGAAAGCTGGGGATTTTGCCCCAAGGGAAGGGCAGCTGCTTCCTTACATCAGTCCTTTTTTACAGCTGCCCTGCTGGAAAAAAGGGCAGAGGGAATTGTCTCTGGGGGGGAGAGGGTGGGAGAGCCGCTGTGGAGCTCTGGGGAGAGGACATCTATTTTTATGTTCTTGCAATAGCAGAATAAAGAGAGAAAGAACCTGTTTACAGATTGTAGTGACCTCAACTTCCATGTGTTAAAACTCGTGTCCTCACTGGTTGTTTCCTGCCGGGCCCACGGGACATTCCCTTGTCCCACAAATCCAGGTTTGAGCCTTGGGAAAAGCTGCCCCAGCTCTGTAAGGAAGGAAGGTTTGTTTTACTCCTTAAAGAGCTGGAGACAATGAGAAGCACAAGGCTGCTCTGTTCATGCAAATCCCACCCCTGTTCTCTGCCTCAGTAGGGATCTGAAAGCCTGGAAAACTGTGGAATAACTCTTTACACCCTCTGCAGCAGTGCCTGTGCACAGCCCTCACAGCAGCAGCCCTCTGGAGGAGGCACGGGGAGGTGAAGACTCACACACTGCTCTGGCAGCAACAGGGAACGTAAGTTCAAAGTCTTTTTACAGTATTCCTGCTCTCCTACCCAGTTCCCTTAGTCCTGGGCCTCAGTGGAGTGGGGTTACCTGGAACTACAGCCTGCTACTCCGTGAATATCCTGACGGGCAGAAGAAAGGAACATTGGTACAAGTCCTCATTAAAATAACTCATTTTCTCTGTGAAGAGAGAGCCTGAAATCTGCTTCAGAAGGACACACCCCAACAGGATGGAGGCTCGCACACAGTAGCACTCCTGGGATTCTACCTGGCACCTCTTCCTGGATGGAATTCAACCATGCACCTGCTGAAGCCCAGGCCCCCTTTCCCAGCAGGAGCAGGTTTGGGCCTTTGGGTTTTTTCTCCTGTTCACAGACAGCCAGACCCGGGTGTATCTGCCCAGAACATTTATTACACAAGTTTGAAGCCTACAAATGCTGCCCCTGCCCCAGGAGGAAGCCTGACACACCCAGGGGCTGGGACAGGAGCACTGCACATCTTCCCTCAGAGCAGGGAGGTGACACGGAACGGTGGCGGCAGGAGGTGAGCACAGACCACAGAGCCATTCCATCAGGGACACTTTAATTGAATGTACATCATACAAAAGTCGGTCAGTCTCCGGCGTGCGAGTGCTGCTCGGGATGCAGAGGAGCAGGACATGGATGACACATGTGAAGTTGCAGGAGGGGCAGGAGCAGCAGGAGGAGCACTGCAGGCAGCATTCAGCACTTGGCAATCCCGATCACCCCGCAGGCCAGGCGGGGCCCCGCGTTCCCGGTCAGCAGGCTCTCGTCATTGCCCCCTTTGCCCAGGTCATCCCGCCGCTCGTGCACCTGCAGCACAGGTCAAGGGACCTTAATTAATCCAGCCATCACTGCCCCTGGCAGCAGCAGCACCTCCAGAGCAGCTACACCCTCATCTCCATGCTGAAAACTTCCCACTGGAGCTGCCCAAGGGCCATTCAGGCACCCACAGCCGGAAGAGCAGAGTCCGAGAGAGACCTCTCCAGGAGGCTGGCACAGAGGGATGGGTATGGCTGGCTGGCTGTGGATGCCCTGTCCCTGCCCGGGGCCCCCACTCACCACCATGGTGCGGCCGATGATGCAGTGTGGTCCCGAGAGGGAGATGACGGAATCCTGGATGCACACCTCGGCCACGCCTCCCTTGGCAGTCACATTGCCCAGGTCTCCCACGTGCCTGCACACACACAGCAATCTCACAATGTGCCCCGCACCCAAAGCATTCCAAGGCAAGGCCGGCAGTTCATGTTACAGCACAACAATGGCTCCCAGATCCAGTGGAACAACCTTTCCTGCCGACCTGGTGGAACACCACCACTGTTCTCAGAGCTTCTGCTGTCCAGGACAGCTCAGCTACTGTACAGGCTTTTGGTTTAAGGGATTAGGAGAAGCTGTTTGTCAGGCAGCAGGTCACAGGCAGGGCAGGAACTGCTCAGTCCCAGCCTGTGCCAGGGATGATAATTCCACTCTGGCATTGCCCCATCACTTGGCACTCTGCTCTCCCACACAGCTTCTATCAGAGCTGCATCTCTGCTAAGGCGTCCCTGGAGAGCTGAGCCTGGAGCAGTGGAATTGTCACAGCACTTGTGGACATGCTGCTGTGCTGTGTCCTGCACACCTGCCCCAAGCACAGCATTCCCTCCAAATGCAGCTGACCCTGTTGTGTCAGGCTCCTCTGTCCAGATTCAGAACCTGGAATACTGACACATCCCTGACCAGGCTCAGCCAGCCCAGGGCTGACCACCAGCTTTCTACAAAAATTCCTATTCTTAACCAAGTTCTACAGAACTGGGTTAATGACAGCTCTCCTCTGAGCAATCTCCTCATTTAAGCTTCCAGGAAGCATCACTCCAGTTGTTTCTCACCCTGATATAAGCAAGATCCACTTCTTGCACCCTCCTAAGGAATCTCCCTGCCCACAGCCAGTGCAGGATGGGGATCTGCGAGGCTGCAGAAGCCCCGGTGTCCCTGCAATCCCAACCTTTAGCCCCGAGCAGTGCCTGCCAGGGCCCAGCAGACATTTCATGCTGTGTCATGCAGGAGCTGGCTCCGATCCAGCTCTGCCCGGCCTGTGGCTCAGGTGGGATTTGCCAGCATTCCAAGGGCTGTCCTGATCCCTGTGCAAGGCCAGGCTCCCTGAGCCCTGCTCCCCCACCCCAGCAGGCACGGCCACACCACTTCCTCTGGCACCCACCCAAGGGAGCTGCTGTGAGAGCTGCTCCCAGGGAACAGCCAGGTCTCACATCCCACTCGAATCCAATACCCAGCACGAGCATCAGGCCCTCCCTGTCCCCTCCACCCAAGCCATGACAAAACCACAAAGTGTCCCCAGGAGCGTGTTTCACACCACACTCTCAGGGAAACAAACTGCAGGAGTTACCAAAGAGCAGCTAAGTGACCTCGGGAAGCCTGCAGGAATTCCCAGGGATTTTCTGGCAGTGCCCATGCCCTGGACTCACCTCTCAGCATCGCTGGGACCCCCGTGCTTCTTCTGCTCCGGGTTGAAGTGGGGGCCAGCACTGGTGCACCCTGGAACAAGCAGAGTGTCAGAGCGGGATCCCAGGATAAAGCTGCGGCTCCCACAGCGCTCCCAGGCACAGCAAAGAGCTCCCCTCCCGTGCCATGCCCTGCTAATCCCTGCAGATAAATCACCTGCCACAGCCCTGCAAGTCCCAGGCTCAGCCAGGAGCTTTCTTATTTCATAACGCTGAGTTATCCAAGCGCTCAGGCGAGTGCTTGGTACGGCAGCTCTTGACCACCAGCCTCAACACGCTCAGCTCAGAGTATTTATTATCCAGGAAGCAATTCCTCGGCAATGTCACGATTTCCTCACACAGATTTGCAGCCGTGAGAGCCAAGCTGCTGCTGCAGCACCACGAGCAGCTCTGCAGGGCTGAGCAGCCCCTGTGCAGGGACACCAGGGCCGGCAGGGCCACCTTACCATTGGTGTTGTCCCCGAACTCATGGACGTGGAAGCCGTGCTCTCCATCGGCCAGGCCAGTGATTTTCCCAGTCACTTTCACGGGTCCCGAACCCTTCAAAGGAGAGCATTGATCAGCACAAGGACTTTGCCACTGCACGGCTCCGTGTCACACCAAGGTGACAGAAAGGCCCCGCCACGAGCCCAAGGCAGCGCTGTCCGGAATGTCTGCGTTCGTTTAACGCCCTCGAACGCGTTCCTTCCCCTGTTTATCACTAAGCACAAGGAGGGCCTGTTATCTGACGGGGCCTTCCAGAAAGATCCCGTACTTTGGCAGAGTGACCCCGCGGCCGCGCTCCCGGGCCGGCCGCAAGGGACAGCGCAGCTCCGGAGGGCCGCGGCCATTTGGAACCGCAGCGCCCTCGGGCTGAGCCCGCCCGCTCTCTCCGCCACGGCGAGCAGGCTGGAGAGGGGCGTCCCGGGGGCTCCGCACCCGCCGGGGCGGTCCCGGCGGCCCTGCCGTGCCCTCACCTGCTGCTCGAAGTGGATGACGCCCTCCACAGCCCCCTCGCCGCGCATCACACACACGGCCCGCACCGCCGCCATCTTGTGCCCGCCCCGCCCGCAGCGCCCGCGGACTGCGAGCAGGCCACGCCCCCTCTCCCGTTATATAGGGCGGGCGGCGGGCGCCGCGGCCAATCGCGCTGCGCGCCGCGCGCCCCTCGGCCAATCGCAGCGCTGGGAGGCGGGAGGGGCGGGGCGCGGGGAGGCGGGAGCGGCGGGGCGCGCGGTGGCGGGAGGCGCCCTCTGGCGGCGAAGGTGCGGAACGGGAACGGGGACGGGGACCGCGATCGGGATCGAGAACGGGAACGGGAACGGGATGGGGGTCGGGACCCGGACCGGGAAGGATTCAGAGGGACCGGGAGCGGAGAGGGCGGTGCTGCTCCCGGCACGGCTCACGGCGCTGTCCCCTCCGTGCCGGGCCGTGCCGTGCGGACGAGCCGCAGCGCGGTGTCCCCGCTCCTGCCGCAGCTGTGCCGGGCTGCGGGCGGATGCTCCGCTCCCATCCCGAACTGGAATGCGGCTGTGAGGCTGCCCCCGGGGAGCTCTGCTGTCATCCCGATGCCGGTGGTCCCGATCCCGGTCCCCGTTACGCCCCTTCGCCGCTGTGCTGTCGCTGGAGCCGCTCGGCCCCGGCGCTGTTCGGAGCCTGAGCCAGAATCGGGAGCGTACCTGGGGCTGCTCCGGACACCTGTGCCGGGGCCTGCCGCCCTCCCCGGGAACAATCCCTCATTCCCAACATCCAATTCTAACCCACTCTGTGTCACTTTGGGGCCTTTCCCCCTCTGGGCTCTCTCCAGCTGCTCCAGGTGCTGCTGCTGTGTCCCCACCAGCTCTGCACTGGGGTCTCACCTGGGCACAGGGACAGAATCCCCCCTTCCTGCTGCCCACGGGGTTTTTATTGATTTCTGTAAACCCCAAGTAGTTTCAAGTGACTTTTTTGGGGCCTGATCAGGCCAGGGAAGGATGCAGAGAGGTTGTGGTGGTTTCACACCTCACACACAACAAAGACCAGAGTCACAGCTCAGGTGACATTACCGCAGCAGAGATTTGTTTGTTGGAGAGCACCAAACCAGGTGAAAAAAACTTGATCCAATAAATCCCTGGAGGCTGTTTGTCTGAGAGAGGGACACACACACATTGGGATTTGCAGCTTAACCCTGGGAAGATGCTGGGAAGAGAGCAGCCAGAGCTTCCTTATCTAGGAAGGGAGAGATGAGATAAGCTCCGGGGAGTTTATCAGTCCTGCAGGGTCTGTTCAGTCCTGCTGTGCCCGAGAGGAGTCACTTGTGAGGGAACAGGGACAGCACAGCACCCTGAGCCTGCTCCAGCACCAGGAGAGCTTCCAGTGCCCTCCAGCTGGCCCTTGCATGATTTAAAGAGGTTTCTAAACTTTTAAAAAATGCAAATATCTCGTTTTACCTCCCTGCAGGGCTTTCTCTTTGAGTCTGCTCTCCAAGGCTGCCCCGATGTTTTCTTTAGTTTATTGTTTCCTCCCTGCCAGTGAGCTCCAAGATGTGCCCTTCTCTGTGCTCCCACACAAATGCGGCACAAAGAGATGGACAGGAGCCAGATGTGTCAGCTTTCTTCAGAGGTGAAGTGAAATAACCAGAGGTAATTTCAGAGACTGATGGCGTTCGTAATCCCGGGCTGCCCCAGTTGGGCAGGTTTGGTTTGGTTTTGTCCCACATCTTTTTAACTCCATTATTTTCTTAAATCTTGCCTTTAGGTGAGAAGATCCACACCCCCAGTGCAACTGAGTTTCACAGCACAAAAATCATCATTTGACCAAATGGTGATTGATTATTTTGTTATTTGGAGTGTCAGAGTCAGAGGGAAGGGAAGGGAAGGGAAGGGAAGGGAAGGGAAGGGAAGGGAAGGGAAGAAGAGAAGAGAAGAGAAGAGAAGAGAAGAGAAGAGAAGAGAAGAGAAGAGAAGAGAAGAGAAGAGAAGAGAAGAGAAGAGAGAGAGGAAAGGAAGAGAAGAGAAGATAAAGCATCTTGGTTCTCTCCTAATCTTACAGTTTAAAGGCAGTTTAGATATCTTGGTTCTCCCCCAATCTTTTTTAGTTTAAAGGATGAAGTAACTGCTGCGTGATGCGGGTTAACAGCAACATAAGCTGCTCAGAGAAAAGTTAATAAACTTCTCAGCAAAATGTGACAAAGTAGCAAAAAATCCCAGCCCTTAGGTCCTGTAAAAAGCTGGCCGAGAGCAAGGATAAAGCCCTTGAGGGAGCAATTCCTCAGTGGGATTTTATACGAGTTAAAAAATGAGGGAATTTCAGAGTTGCATTTCCTGTGGTAACCATACCCGTGGTGCAAACAAATCGCATTTCCTGCCTGTGGTGGTTCTGTGGGAGAAGCACCGAGCTGGAATGTCCATCCCACTGTGTCCTGGGCCAGAGCTGTGTGTCAGGAACAATCCCCTGCGTTAGAGGGTCAATAAAAGCCACTCCTGCATCGGGGGATGTGGCACAGGGCACTCACTCTGTGCTGCTGAAATTCCGTGCTGTGGAAATGATTCTTTCCCCACAAACCTGTGGAAAACGCGCTTTTGGAAGGAGGGGAGGTGCTGCTGCTACCCTGGGGGTTGGTAATTAGAGCAGAGTCAGCAGGAGAGCCTTTGTGCGAGATTAAAACCACATTCACTCGCAGCCGAGCTGAGTTTATCTTTGTGCCGCTCGCCCTCCCTGTGCTGATCCCGAGCTGGGCGAGCCCGAAACGTGAGCTCAGAGGAGAGAGAGGGGTTGTGCAATGTAAATGTTGGTCTGAACTTTGTCCCTGCTGTGGGACAAAGCTGCGCCTCTCTGCCAAGCGCTGCCCGCCGAGGGGTTTAATGATTTGTGACATCCCCGCTGCCTTTGCCAGCTCGCACCCACCAGGGGCTGCAAGGATTGCGCACAAATCCTCCTTTCCCCTCTGCAAACAGCCGGGCAGGCTGAAACTGGGCCCACAGAAAGGAGGATGGAGGGAAACAGGGATCCTGGAGCTGTTTGGAGGGATGAGCGCACTCAAACTGGAACTGAGCTGGAGTTTAAAATGGGTTTTAAGCTACAGCATGGAAATATCCCTTCTGAAGCTGGCCAAAGAGAATGCTGTCCAGAAAGCAATCTGAAAAATGTTATTTCTTTTTTTTTCTTTTTTTTTTTTTTTGAGTGAGAGTCTCTCAAAATGCTTACACACTGAGGAATGTTATTTTAGCTACTGAAAGGCACCTAAAGGAATGCAACCAAAACACTGCGTGTCTGTGCATAAACACAGAGATATATTTATGGGATGTATGTTTCAAAATAACTTGGATAAACATCAACAAAGTCCAAAGAAACCCCCGTACCTTGCCATGCTTTATGGCTGGATAAGGATTTCATTCACAGCGATGAGAAAGGAAAGCTTGGTGTTAGATTGGATTGCCAGGTTTTTATTTGTGAAAGTCCTTACAGTGGCAACTAAACTGAACAGAAAACTTTGCAAATGCCAGCCCGGGTGAGCGTGTGCCAGAGGGAGGATCCAGGGCTCGTTTTGGGTTTATTTCAGACACAAACTGCCCTGCACTCTGGTTTGTGCCTCATGCACAGGGCAGTGGTGCAGCAGGTGGCAGGGTGAGGTGCCTTGGGTTTAACCCAGCCCTGTTGGGTAATCCTTGAGATGCAAAGTACAGAACCACAGGGAAAATGCTCATTATTGCGCAATTAGAAAATAAACACTACCCCAGGGTGAACTGCCCCGTTTCTGCAGGAAAGCAGGAAGGACAAGCAGAATAAAACAGGCAGGTGTCCAGAATAATAAAGATGTGGTTTCATTTGGAGTTTTAGACACGTGTTTTCTTTTCTGGGAGCTCTGGATGGTTGGGAACCACAATGAAACAAGGCTTCGAGGTGCTGCTTTAACACAAGCACTTAATGAGTGGGAATGCAGCTGGAAAATGCACCAGCCACGAATTTCCATACAGCTCCAAGGCACTGTGGAGCATTTACTCATTAATATTTGAGTGCCCTGCATCTGTGTGGAAGTTTCCCTGCTCTGATGGGACAAAATTGGCAGTGTGAATGAACAATTTGGGGTTGTTTGCTGCGGGCGGTTCGGGGTTTTTGAGCGCGGGCAATTATCAGGGAACCCCTGCTCCTCGAACCACCCATCCATTCGTGGAGCACGGATGCCATCCTGTGGCGTTCACCTCTGGGCGCTGCTTCAGACACCGAGCTCTGTCTATACAGAAAACAGAGGCAGGAAAGGAAAAACCTGCTCAACACAAGCTAGAGCCAACTTATTGTTTCTTACACTTTTTCAGGGTCAGCTTGGGCTCTGATGGGGACAAAATGAACAATTTGGGGCAGTTTGCTGCAGGCAGGTCGGGGTTTTTAGCTCCTTGCAATTACCAGGGAACGCCACAGGATGGCGCCCCTGCTCCTGGAACCAGCCATCCATTCGCGGTGCAAGGGCGCCATCCTGTGGCGGTCATCTCTGGGCGCTGCTTCAGACACCGAGCTCTAATCTGTACAGAAAACAGAGGCAGGAAAGGGAAAAACTGCTCTACACAAGCTAGAACCAACTTATTGGTTCTTATATTTGTTTCAGGTTCAGCGTGGGCTGTGATGGGGACAGAAGGGGCAGTGTGAATGAACAGTTTGGGGCTGTTTGCTGCGGGCGGTTCGGGTTTTTTTGGCGCTGGCAATTGTAAAGGAGAGTTACAGGATGGCACCCCTGCTCCTCGAACGGGTGTGTGATTCGTGGAGCAAGGGCGCCATCCTGTGGCGGTCATCTCTGGCTGCTGCTTCAGCTTCTGAGCTCTAATCTGTGCAGAAAACAGAGATAGGAAAGGAAAAAGCTGCTCAACACGAGATAAAACCAACTTGTTGGTTCTTACATTTTTTCAGGTTCAGCTTGGGCTCTGATGGGACAAAATTGGCAGTGTGAATGAACAATTTGGGGCTGTTTGCTGCGGGCGGTTCGGGGTTTTTGAGCGCTGGCAATTATCAGGGAACCCCTGCTCCGCGAACCACCCATCCATTCGTGGTGCAAGGGCGCCATCTTGTGGCGGTCATCTCTGGCTGCTGCTTCAGCTTCTGAGCTCTAAATCTGTACAGAAAACAGAGATAGGAAAGGAAAAACCTGCCCAACACAAGCTAGAGCCAACTTGTTGTTTCTTACACTCTTTCAGGTTCAGCTTGGGCTCTGATGGGGACAAAATGAACAATTTGGGGCAGTTTGCTGCAGGCAGGTCGGGGTTTTTAGCTCCCGGCAATTACCAGGGAACGCCACAGGATGGCGCCCTCGAACCACCCTCCCATTCGCGGTGCAAGGGCGCCATCCTGTGGCGGTCATCTCTGGGCGCTGCTTCAGACACCGAGCTCTAATCTGTACAGAAAACAGAGACAGGAAAAGGAAAAACCTGCCCAACACAAGCTGGAACCAACTTGTTGCCCCTTACACTTTTTCAGGTTCAGCTTGGGCTCTGATGGGGACAAAATGAACAATTTGGGGCAGTTTGCTGCAGGCAGGTCGGGGTTTTTAGCTCCTTGCAATTACCAGGGAACGCCACAGGATGGCGCCCCTGCTCCACGTTTGGGGGACAGGCTCTGCCTCCCTCAGTGCTTCTCTTTGGCCAAATACTATAAAATTGAGAGTAACAAAAAACAGCAACAAAAACCCACAAAAACCCAAGAAACCCCCCACCAAAAAAACAACAAAAATACTTTTATGAGTGAGAGGTTTGAGGAAGCAAAGGGAAGGAATGGTATAGGCTGATCAGCTCCACAAAAATAAAAGTCCTTTTTCATCCAGCTTTGTAAATTTGGTACCTTGATGCATCTTGGACTGTGTGAGAACATAAACTATGGAAAAAAAAGGGAAGGGAAGGGAAGGGAAGGGAAGGGAAGGGAAGGGAAGGGAAGGGAAGGGAAGGGAAGGGAAGGGAAGGGAAGGAAGGAAGGGAAGGGAAGGGAAGGGAAAGGGAAGGGAAGGGAAGGGAAGGGAAGGGAAGGAGGGAAGGGAAGGAAGGAAGGGAAGGAAGGAAGGAAGAGGGAAGGAAAGGAAAGGAAAGGAAAGGAAAGGAAAGGAAAGGAAAGGAAAGGAAAGGAAAGGAAAGGAAAGGAAAGGAAAGGAAAGGAAAGGAAAGGAAAGGAAAGGAAAAGGAAAGGGACTCTTTCCATGTCCCACAGGGACTGTGGAGGATTGCTCATCGTTTTGTGCAGGACAGATTCTGCCTTGCAAGGGTTGAAAACAACTAGTCTGGAAAAAGATCCAAAAGCTTTCACACGGCTAGAAATGATTGCTCTAATTACTCTAGGGACACAGAGCAGATCTTTACATGGATCTTGCACAGACTGTGATAAAAACAAGGGCCATAAGGACAGAAAAACCCTCCCATGAACACGAAACCAATCTCTCTGGGGAAGAAGGATTTTAGAGTGAGTGGCAGCACAGGTAGCAGGAGTACAAGCAGCCCAGGTCTGCCCTGTTGGTTTAATGAGTTTATTTGGAGGCAAGGCAGGGACCCCACTGCTCTCAGGCCCTGCAGAAGCAGTGCTGATGGTGGGGCTCAGAAATACAGATAAATGGAGGGGCAGCTCACTGCCCTGCTGCCCACTCCCCCCTGCAATTCCTGCCTCCCTCCCCACTCCACACGGACACACGGGTGGGAGAAGGGGCTCTCTGCCACCTCTGGTGCTGGTTGTGCTCTCCACACTGCTCTCCCAAAGCACTGGGACGCTGGGAATGCTTCCCTCACTGGGCAAGGGTGGCGTTGGACAGGCCATGCTATAACCCACTGGTGAGTTAAAGGTCACTGGTGCGTGGCTTTAATATTTTAAATGAATTATTCAGAGGAGCACACGGGCACAGCCACCTTCCCATCAGCAAAGCATTAATATTTGAGGAGGAGGAAAAGCTCTGGGCTAGGGATGGAGCCAGGTGCTCTCTCCTGTGCCTTTCACAAGCAGCTGTGAGAGGCACAGGGGTACCTCTGTGCATCTCATGGAATCATGGAATTGTCTGGGCTGGAAAATGTCTGTTTAATGTCTCTGCTGGTGACAAGGACAGTGGGGCTGATGGCACCGAGCTCTGTGCTGCTGTCACCCACCAGGGGGACGGGATGGGACATCCAGAGGGACCTGGGCAACAACTCATCAAATGCTTCTCCCTCGTTTCCATAATCCTGCAGGATGTGATCCCACTGCTGGCCCGGCAGAAAGAGCAGCTGAGAAACACCTGGGCAGGCGTTTTGTGATTTCTGAGCACCTGGGCAGGCATTTTTGTGATTTCTGAGCACCTGGCAGGCTTTTTGTGATTTCTGAAGCCTGGCACAGCTTCTGCAAGGCACTATGAGGCCTAATGGGTATTTTGCACTCAGGGGAGCAGACTGTCCTCACTAAAATACAAACTAAGCAGGAATACTCATTTTCTGTGCATGGAGCTGGCAACCGAGCTGATCAATCTGAAATCCAGAAACCTTCATTATTGCCTTGTTGTTCCTGTTTTCAAAGGCAAAAACAAGGCAACATTTTCTGGATTGTGGAGAACATCTCCTGAGAGCTACAGGGAAATCTGGCAGGAAGGTAAGTGTTCCACCAGCACAGAACAAGGCCTAATTCAAACCAGTTTGGATGGCCTGGCTTGTACTGCTCACAGCCCACCAATATTTTTGAAAGAACAGCTTCCTCATTTTTATTTTTTTAACCCTTTTCCCACCTTCCCACTTGCAATGTCCTGTGTGGTTCCTGTCCCTCAGGAGCATTCTTTTGTGTGGAGGAGAAATTGCAAAGAGAGAAAAGGCATTATTTACATCATAATAATAATGTGCAAAGAGAGAAAAGGCATTATTTACATAATAATGTGTATTGCAAAGAGGGAAAAGGCTTTATTTACAAAATGTAACAAGTGGAACGTCTGCAGTAGAGATGGAACTTTGCTTCTGAGCTTTCCTCCTCCACACAGGTTATTCCCAGTTAAGTTTGATGGTGTTTATTGAGTTACCAAATTGTTTATTTCTGACTGAGCTGCTCCTGTGTGCCCCTGTCAGACACAGCTCTCCTTTTGCAGCTCAGTCATTCCCGAACTCAGGATTTCCCTGGGAAGGTGTTTCACCCCTGCTGCATGCCCTGCACACCTGGAATCAGGTATGTGTGTTTATTCCTGCTGATTAAATGCTCTGCCTGAAGTGCTTGGTGCGGTGATGCCATTTCAAACCTGCCATTAATTACTCAGTGGCTTGATGAAGAAAACTGACATTTAATATTTGGACTTGATTTGCGAGCAACACGTGATCAGTGATATCTGAGGTTTTGTGTTTGGTTTCTAGAGGCAGAACAAATACACAGCACTAAAAAATAAATATTCTTTATTAGATACACAATGGGCTGGTTTGGATTTCCCCACTCTGACTTGCAGAGGTGCTGGGGAGGTGCTCCCAGCTTTTTGTGCTGAAAGCCACTGTCAGTTCAGGCCCAGCTGGTGTTTATTTATTAGTGCATTATAAAATATGCAGCATTCCTTGTGCCCACTCTCTGCCCACCTCCCCTGTGTCTGGCACCACAGAAACACGTCCAGCCCCACATCTGGGCAGGTAATTTGTGTTTCCAACGCCTGGGTATCACTGAGAGCTTGCTGGCTGCTCTGTTTCTGGGGTTACGTCTCCTCTCCAGCTGATCAGGCTGGGAAGTGTACAAAGGTCATATTTAAGGGAATTTTGGCACATTTCACATTTTGGGACAGAGGCAGAGATGGGGAAAGCTCAGCCCTGGTCCTGGGGGCTTTAAAGGGTCCAGGAGCCAGGGAAGGGGGGATGCCTCAGCAGTTCCCCACTGCATTGCCAGAAAAGATAGGGCTTTATCATTTTAGCTAATGGCTTTAATTAACTTTCAAATTAATTGCTTTAATTCATCATAACCAATATGTCTGTTAATTATCGTGTGTTATTCTTAGATTTATCTTAGCCAGCATGTAGCAAAGTTGCCACAAGCTGCTTTAGTGGGAATACAGCAGGGCAGAATGACTGAAATTTGAACTTTTTATAAACTAACTGTGATGTGCTCCAGTGCCCAAAGCCTGGGAGAAGAACATGGATTGGTGTGAATACCTGGAACGCAGAATTTAAGGATCACAAGGACACTTTGCAGAAAGCAGAAGGTAAAGAAGATGCTAAAAGGAGTCGGCAGATGTGCTGGAAAAGCCCTGCTGGAGGAAGTAGATAATAAGACGCCTAAAAATATGGACTAATTAGCATGACGTAAGCAACCAATAACCGGTAGGGTAGAATACTAATTTATGAAAGAGACCTGTGTCAGTTACAAATGCCTTTATTGGATGAAACATACGAATAGGTGAACAAGCTCTGTAGCCGTGTGTGCGCGGAGGCCGCAATTCCAGCCGCGCATCCCCTGGCCAACAACAAAGCACCGTCTGGCGCTCAGACACCCCTGTGCGAAGGTTTTATTCACGCGGACGGTGCGGGAGGGTTTGTTCCGGCGCGGTTGGCGGCGGGGAGCGCTGCGGTGCTGCCGGTGCTGCCGGGGCTCGGGAGCTCTGAGGGGGCTCCGAGTGACCCCGAGGGGCCGCGCGCTCCCGCCCGCCGCGCGCGCCGGGCGCGCACCGCGCTGCGATTGGCCGGGCCCCGGCGCGCGCCGCGCTCCCGCGACCCCCGGCCCCGCCCCTCCCGCGGCCACGCGCGCCCATTGTCACGCACGGGGCTCCCGACTCCAAAGGCCCCGCCGCCGCCTCCCATTGGCCGGCGTGGCCCTGATTGACGCGCGGCTCGGCCAATGGGCGGAGGCGCCGCGGCGGGCGGAGGGCTTAAGGCGGCAGCGGCGGCGGCGCGCGCTGAGCCGCGGGCGCCCGGCGGGTACCGGGAGCGGCTCCCGGGGCGGGCGGCGATCCCTGGCCAGCGACACCCGGTCATCATCTGCCTGCCGCCCGTCGCCCACCTCCGACCGACCACCGACCCCCAGCGCCGTGCAGGTGAGTGTGCGTCCGGTCGCGTCGCCGCATCGCCGCGCTCACCGGAGCGCCCCGCGCCCGGGCACCGCGGGCGACCCCATCCCCGCTCCGCTGCGCTCGGCGCGGGGGGCGTGCGGCGGGTCCCGAGCCCGCCCTGCCGCAGCCTCCGGGAGCGCCGGGGCTGCGCTGGAAATGCCCCCGCCGGGCCGAGCCCCAGCCCGGTGCCTGCCCCGCCGGTAACCGCGGCGGAGCGGCCCGGGGCGCGCACGGCTGAGCGCGGCGGGGCACGGGAGGCGCCCGCACCGGAGGCACGCACGGCCCGGAGCCGCGGCTCCCGTGGGGGGATGCTTGTAGGCCGGGGGTCCTGCGGGAGCTGCGGGTCCCGGGGATGCTCGCAGGCCGGGGGTCCCGGGGAAGCGGTGCCCCGCAGGATTTGGGGGTACGGGATGCTCGCAGCGGGGTCCGGGGAAGCGCCCCGCAGGATTTGGGGGTCCCGGGCATGCTCGCAGGCCGGGAGTCCCGGGGAAGCGCTGCCCCGCAGGGTTTGGGGGTCCCCAAGGATGCTCGAAGCACTGGCACCAACGCGGTGCTGATGGGGTGGCAGGCGGCAGTGCGTGTTCCCAGCCCACCACGCTGGCCTGGGAAGCGCTGAAAGTGACAGAAAGGAAAGAGAGAAAAGCAGAAAGTGACATGGAAGGAAACACAGAAAGTGACACGTTGTTCCTGCTGTTCCCCGTCAATGTCCCTCCGTCCCCCCGGATCCCGAGGGCTGGGCTGGCAGAAGCTGACCGGGGCTGCGGAGTGGGTACGCTCGGGAGTTGTTGATGATTTTGAAATTCTGGTTAAAAATGTGTTGGAATAAGTCAGGGCAGGCTGAGCTCTGTGGAGTGGTTAGTTGGGTGCTGTGCTCAGAGCATCTTTCCCCTTCCCCGTGTTATTAAAATGCTCCTGTGGTTTTCAATGACACTTCAGCGCTGTGCTGTAAATTATTGAGCAAGGGCACACGGGACTTCCCTCACCTGTGCTGGAAGGGCCCAATCCCGCCGGGAACACCTTCCTGCAGCCCTGGCAGCTCCTGGGGCTGCTCTGCTGTGTCCCTGTGCTGTCCCTGGGCAGGCAGGGTGCTGCTGTGGGAAGGCACAGAGCTGCTGTCCCTGCTGCTTCCCAGGGATGGGACAGTCCCGTGGGATCCCGCGGGTGTCAGTGACCTTGGCCACTGTGGTTCCCTCCCAGCTTTTGCCCTTCTGCGCCGGTTTGGGGGCTGAGAGGTCCTGGAATGGCCTGGAAGGGGATGGTCACCCTGTGAGCGCAGTTATTTAAGGCTGTGCTGCACTGGCACCTCCATCCTGCTTGGGGGAAAATGAATGGGGCTGTTCCTTCCCTCCCAGGGCCTGGAATGGTGCAGGTGGAAAAGGAATGTGGCACAGTTGGCTCACCTCAGCTTTGGCTGCAGGCACATCACTCCCATTTCCACTTACTACCCCAAAATCGTGATTCCCGTGGAGGAAAAAGCCATTTCCTTCTCCCACAGCTTGGAAATGCGTGTTGTGGCAGGGATTCTCCCCAGAATGGTTTATTCTGCAGCCTTGCTGCTGCTGCTGTTGTTGTTCTTGCATTAATGACCCAGTTATGCTTTCTGGGATTTTCAAGGCAATATTGTGGAGTTCTTGCACAAATGCTGTAATGGTAACTGACTCTGGGCTCTGACCCTGCTTCACCTCAGGTGATGCTGACTGGGATTTGCCTTGAGGCAGACAAGACGAGCTGCTGTTTGAATTTTGGTGCCTCTGGGTGCTCCTGACCAAGTAGAATCCAATGACATCCAATGACTCCTGCCCCGTGTCTGTGCAGGGGTTCACCTGGCCTTACTTGGCAGAGGAAAGGCCCTGCTGGGTTTTTTGGTGTTTGCTGGTGTTGTGCAGCCCTGCAGTGGTGAAGAGCATTGGAAAGGTGCCAGGTTTGGGGGATCAGTGTGTGTACAAGGTGTAAAACCACGTTGGTGAGCACCAGGGCTCTGCTCTCAGGCCGAGTCCTCGTGCTGTAGTGAGGAGCAGGGTATAAATAGCAGCGCTGGGGTTCAGCCACTGAATTCAAAGTTATGGTTTCCACAGCAACCAGCGCTCGGGCCTGCTTGGTGTGTGGAATATTCCCGTTTTTGAGGAGCCCATGTGGCTGGCATCTGCTGTGGTGCCGTGTCCACTCCGTGTGTGAGCATCTCCCCCCTGTCTTCCTGCTCTTCCTCTATTCCAGCTTCCAGGGACAGGGATAACGGATCCCCAGCCTTGTCCTGGGCCAGCAGTGTGTGCCCCAAATGCCACCGTGTCCCTTTGTGTGCCAAGCCCTCCTTTGGGTGCTGGGATCGTGTTGCTGTATCCCACCTGTGCTTCCCCTCTCTCCCTCACCTGGGGGTTGTTATTTCACTGCCACACCCTTAGAAATGAAATCAGAGCTGTGGGGGGACCAGGGGATGTGCCCTCGCTGCAGGAGGATGGGGATGCGACGCTGGCTTTAATAAATGTTTGTCATACAAATGTGCAGTGCTGCTGAAGTGGTTTCATTTATAGCCAGGGGGCTGATGTATCTGCATGGTTGTGTCCAAGTTACAGTTTCCAGAGCAACTGGAGCAGCTTTGTGTCTTGGAAGACTGTTAACTAAAGCATGAAACGTTATATCAAATTTTCCTCTCTTAGATTCTCTAATCTCAGCTACTGTTAAAAACACAGCTGTGCTTATCTGGGAGCGTGTTTGAAAGCCTTGAACGACCAGGCAGATCATCTTCAGGTGTGTGCCTCTGCCGTGAAAACTGGGATGGGGAATGCCAGCCCCCAAATAATGATGCTCAGAGGTAAAGGCACTTTAATTAAAAATTCCCAAATAATCTACCAAAAAAAAAAAAAATCCAAGCCAAAAAAAACCCCAAAAAGGAATGACATGTGCCCTGTGGAGTGGGGGTAATTTTGAACATAAAAACATCAGACAGGTCTCAAGCTGTTGGAAATGCCCAAAGGAGGGACATGAGGATGGTGAAGGGTCTGAGGGCCACATAAAGAGCAGCTGAGGGCGCAGGAGAGGAGGCTGAGGGGGATCTCACTGGGGTCTGCAGCTCCAGTCTCTGCTCCCTGGGAAGGGCTGGAGCTGTGCCAGGGAGGGCTGTGCTGGGGATTGGAGCTCACAGAGCTCCAGGGATGCTCAGGTGGGATTTGGGATGAATGTGCAGGAACAGGGTTTGGGCTGGATGGCCCTGGTGGGTCCCTTCCAGCTCAGGAGATTCTGTGGCTCTGTGAGGATATTCAGGCTCTGTGGTCTTGTCTCTGACCAGAACTAGTGACAGAAATACAGTCTGGGAAAACAGTGTAAAAAGGCTGAAAACAATCATCAAATGAAGGCTGGAATAAGGAGTAGGGTTCAGGATCCTCGTACCTGAGGCAGGCCATGGTGCCAAAGGCTGCTCTGTTATTATTTCTTTAATTTCCTTCCTTCTCCTTTGGCTGCTGCTCCTTCCTCCCTCTCGCAGTGTCTCCCAGACCTTATCTGAGCATAATTTCAAGGACCTTGGGATAACACCGGGTCACTCTCCCAGTTAGAGCCCTGTCACTTTCCAGCAGCTCTGCGTGTCTCTTCCTTGCTGCTTTCTCCTTGTTCAGTGCTGTTGTGGCAGTAACAAGCACAGCATCCCCTGGAAATGGACCTGCTGAGTGCCTGTGCTGGTTTGTGAAGTGCTGTGTGGGTTTTTAGGGGAAACTCAGCCAGGAGACTTTAAGTGTTGGCTGTGTCTAAAGGAATTACAAAGTGAGTGTCTCAGGGCTCTGCCTCTCAGGTTTTATTAGCAGCTCAGGGTTTTCCTCCTCACATATTTACCCAGGATGTGATGTCCCACTGGTGTCCCCCTGCCAGCAGCCCGTGGATAAAATGGAGGAGGAATTCTTCTCCTACGAGATGGTTTTGGAATGAAACTTAACCCCCAAACCTTGTGATCTTTGGTGTGCTGCCCAGACTGGGGAAACAAAGTGATGGAAACAGCAGCTGGAAGGGAGCTGCAGTACCTTGAGCTTCTCCCTGAGCGGCTTTCAGGAGAGGTGAAGGATTTTCCTGCCCAGGATTTGGGTGTGGGAAGGGATTTGAGTTTGGAGCAAGGCTGCAGTGGGCTGAGCTGTGGATATTCCAGCTGGGCAGTGTCCCTGCAGCTTGGGCAGGTGGGAGACAGGAGGAGAAGGCTCAGAGAGGAGAGGAGAGGCAATGCAAGGCTGTGTGCTGGGGGTGAGAAGGGGCAGGCTGCAACTGAGCAAAGCAATTCCTGAATTGTGTTTTCCCCCCCAGACATTGGGCTTGAAAAAACCCAGTTTTCAAGTTCTGCCCTTCCAGCTGCTCCTGAGCACTGACTGGGGCAAAGCAATTCCTGAATTGTGTTCTCCTCCAGACACTGGGATTGAAAAAACCTCTGTTTTAAATTCTGCTCTTCCAGCTGCTCCTGGGCTCTGACTGGGGCAAAGCAATTCAGGAATTGTGTTCTCCCCCAGAGACTGGGATTGAAAAAAGCCGGTTTTAAAGTTCTGCTCTTTCCAGTTATTCCTGAGCACTCACCTGAAGTGCTGTGCCTTCCCCCAGACTCTGGGTTTGGGTTTAAAAAAAACCCAATTCAAGTTCTGCCCTTCCTGCTGCTCCTGAGCACTGCCTGGGGCAAAGCAATTCAGGAATTGTGTTCTCCCCCAGACACTGGGTTTGAAAAAATCCTAGTTTTCAAGTTCTGCCCTTCCAGCTAGGCAAAGTACCAACTTTGGGCTAACTAAGGCTATGTGCTGGCTGAAAACAATAATTTCACCTGCCGGTGGGGAAACCTTTCTTCTGGTGGCAGCAGATCTCTCTTTTGAGTTGTGAGGCCAGGCTGCAGTGCCAAAGGACAGCCCTGGCCAGGGTCACCCTGTGCGTGAGAGGGCTCTGTGCTGCTGAGCACAGCCTTTGTGTCTGCTCTTCCCCCTCGTGTGCTCCCTGCCTGACATCAGCACAGCTTTCCTCCTCGTGGATAAATAATTTAAACACCTGCGCTGATTAAGTGTGTGCATCTCAGCTCGGAGCAGTCGTGACTTCTTTTTATTTATTTATTTATTTTTAAATTGCCGGAGTAGATTCAAAGCAGCTGCAGATAGCTCCATCCCAGGAACATCAGGCTGCCGCTCTGGTGGCAGGGAGTGTGGCAGTGCCATTTGCCTCCCCATCAGCAGCATCTCGGTGAGCCCTCCGGGCTTTATTGGCAGCTCGTTTGCTCTGCCTGTGTGCTTGGCTGCGGGGCAGCGCTGCTTCGGCCCAATGCCCCAAACCCGGCACTGAAGAGGGGAATCAGCGCTCAGACCGGCTCACAAAAGCGCTGTCAGACTGGAGTTCCCCGTGCCTTTGTTGTCACAAAGTGCTCTCTAAAGGAGCTGCCTTTACAGAGCAGCTCGGTGTCTCTGGGCTGCAGTTAAACCACAGCTGGAGAGCATCTCTCATCTCTCACTCACAGCATCTCCTGTCTGGAGATGTAAAACCCCGTGCCAGAGAGCTGCAGCGGAATTCTCTGCCCGCGATTTTCCTGCTACACCAGCACTGCTCTGCAGGAACATGAAACCCTGACTGCCTGTGCCTGGCCTGTCTGACCTGCGTGCAGAAAGCCAGCAGCATCAGCAAAGTTTTGCTTGGCTTTTGGGGCTTTTTATTCCCCACCTCCCCTTTTTTAAAATATTTTTTTCGTTTAATATACATATATTAATTTCGTTATATATATATATTTAAAAATATATTCTATATACACATAAACAATATAATAAATATATTATATATTTTTATATATTATATATATTTATATATATTATATATGAGCATATATTTATATATAATATCTATAATATATATACTAATATATAAAATATATATGGTATATATTCGTATATACATTTTATGTATCTAGAGATATATATATAATATAAAAGGAAATTGATATATGTCTATTAAACGAAAATATATAATATATATATATTTGGTTTTAATATATATTTTCGTTTGTTTTTTGTGGTTTACAGTGGCCTGGTAGGTTTGTCAAGGTTTCAGCCCTCCCTGTGGCTTCCCAGCCTCCCTCAGAGCAGTGCTCAGCAAGCCAGGGCAATTCCTGCTGGGATCCAGTCGCTGCTTGTCCCTTCCAGTGCTGTAACAGGCAGGTTTTGTTGGTTCAGATTATCTCATCACACTTTGCAGCTTCTAGGCAAATCCTAGCCTGGCTGGGGAGGAATGGGCTCTCCATCCCTCCACTGAACTGTGCTGGGAAGTGTGTGTGAAACCCTGAGCACCCAGCCAGCTCCTCCCGGGTTTCTGAGCTCTTTGGAGCTTCCATGAAAGCCCAAATTCGTGCCCTGCCTGCTTTTCTGCATTTCTGCATTCCTGCCTGCAGGACTCGCTGGGGGCCTCCATGTGAGCTTGTTCCTTCTCCAGGAGCCTTCCCTGGTGTCTGGGCAGTTGCAGAGACACTTTAAAATGTGCAGGAACACAAAAAGGTTAAAAAACCTGCCGAGAGAGCTGAGTGCAGTTAAATTTTCCACTTCATGTTGTAGAAAGGCGTTCAGGAGGTGGTAGTGGTTTTCATCCAGAGGGTTTGGTGTCTGTGATGGCCATGAACTCAAACACAACGAGTTCCACCTCAGCCCGAGGAAGAATTTGTGTCCATGGAGCCCTGGAACAGCTGCCCAGCTGTCTGCATCTCTGGGGACATCCCAAAATCCCAAATTCCTGCTGCAGGTGGCCCTGCCTTGGCAGAGGGGCTGGCTGGGTGATCTCCAGAGCTCCCATCCAGCTCTGGGACATAAATCCTGCCTTGTTTCTGCTAACCTTGTCCTGGCCACCCCTGTGCGCTGGCAGAGTCCCCCTGACCCCCTGGCAGCTGTGGCAGTGAAGTCTGGCTCTGGGATTCCTCCAATAAATCTTGGTTTATTCGGTGGGTCCAGCAGCAGGACAGCCTCGTGCTGCCCCTTTGCTGTGAGGAGGGCACTGGAGCTGGCAGAACCACCTGCCAGCACCATGAAATGCAGAAATGCACAGCTAAATGGGTATAGAAACACCAGGCAAGTGAGCTGCTGTTGTGCAAATCCCCTTTTTGTTATGTCTGTGCTTTTTTATGGGGGCTGGCTGGAGTGGGAGATCCCTCAGTGACAATAAGGGGATCGATTAGCAGGGATGGGTTTGGGGTTTCACAGGGCTGGGATGAGCTTGCTGGGGCTCAGAGCGTGCAGCTCCAGCAGGAATGGATTGGTTTTGTCTCTTTCCCTTAAAGCACTAATGAAATTCCAGCACTAATGAACAGGATGTTCCATTAAGCAGCTCCTGATGGGTACCAAGTGCCTTTTTAGGATCTTTCTCCTCCTCCCCAGCGCCCTGCTTTGCTGGGTACCCAGTGCTGGGTTTTCCTGAAGCTGTGAGTGGAGATGGCAGAGCTGTGTGTCCCTTGCTGTGTTGTTTTTGGGGAGTTGTTTGGCCTGGCCAGGCTGGGGTTTGGTGTGTTTTGCCTTTGGTAGCAATTACTGCTGCTTGCATTTGTGGCTCCCAGTGCAGAACAAAGCTGGTTTGTGTGCTGGCCAGCAGGAATTGTTGACAGTGCTGGAGACCTCTCATTGTGGCCAGGACCTGAATTGTCCCAACTTGTGCTGAACCCAAATTACTGGGGTTTAATTTTAGCTTCAGGGCTCCCGTGCTGGAATATTTGCTTTTCCTCTGGTGACAAAGCAAATAGAAATGAGTGTTTGAGGTCTTTGCTAAACCTGCCATGTGAGACACAGAGCTGAAGTGTCACAAAACCTGCCAGAATTTCTATTCTTACCCTTGTCTGCTCTCTAACACAGAGTTATTGTGTCCCAGGGGGTGCCTAAACTCATTCCCTGCCTGTTCCAATCTGTTCTCTCTGTGTTAGGTGCAATATTCTGAGTGAGAGGGACTTGCTGGGGGTTCTGCATATCCAATAACTGGAGCAGCTCAAGGACCATGAACCATTTAAACACCAGCTCAGGGAGCTGGATGGGAAGGTGGAACCCCTCAATTTGGGGAGCTTTTTGGCCGAGAATCTGCTTTTCTTGGAGCTTTGAATTGAGCCACTGGTGTTACCTGGGCCTGTTCCAATTTATTTTCTCAGTGAAATTGTCCTGAGCAGGACGGTTTGAACAGGAATGTGTCATTTAGGGAGGTTCAGGTTGGGCATCAGCAGGGTTTGTTCCCAGAAAGATTTGACATTGGAAAGGATGTCCAGGCAGGTCTGGAAGTGGCACTCAGGGCTGTGACAAGGTGGGGATCAGACACAGGTCACATTCCATGACTTCTCCAACCTGGATGGTTCTGTGCTTTACAAATGTCTGAGAATGGTGTTTAAGTAATGGATTAATTGTAATTATTGCCCTGGAACCCTCCTGATGTGCCCCTGTCCTCCCTGAAAGGGCTCTGTGAGTGAGAGAGGCCAGGGCCATGTTGTGCTTTGGGCTATTGTTTGTTGGCAATGCAGGTTTTTGTCCTTGTGTCCCAAATTAAAGCTGGTTGGCTCTCAGCTTGGAATGGGTGTGAAATTCCACTTATCTTGTGCACGTGGGAATTGTTTGTTGGCAGCTTGTGATTTCAGGGCAGTGCTCTGATTTGCAGCACAGGGAGGCTCCAGAAGACAGGACAATAAAAGGACAATTTTCCTTGGCCACTTGTGGGTGTTGGGAGGTACCTGCTGGGGTAGGATTTGGAGTGAGCTCTTTGTGCAGCTCCCCCTGAAGGCATTCTGGATTTTCTTCCACTCTGAACCACCTCTGGATTTCTATATTTGCAATATGAAGGCTGGGCTTGCTTTGGTTGGTTTATTTATTATTTTAATGTGCGTGTGGCTGAGGTGAAGGGTGAATGAAGTGCAGTGTAAAAGCTCCTGCAGTGCCTGCAGCCTGGCCTGGGGCACTGCCAGGGATCCAGGGGCAGCCACAGCTGCTCTGGGCACCTGTGCCAGGGCCTGCCCACCCTCACAGCCTGGAATTCCTTCCCAATTTGAATTATTATATATGTATTTATATAAATATATATAATATTTATATCTATATTTATATATATATGTAATTTATATATAATATATATTTATATATTTATTTTTAGATAATATATATTTATGTATAATGTATTGTTATATATTTATATATAAACATATAAGGTATGTTTTTAATATATACATTTATATATTATATATATTTATGCATTTATATATAAGATATATTTATAATATTTATATGTTTATGTTTATATATAACTATATATTTATATAGATATTATATGTCTATACACGTGTATATATATTATATAAATATAGATATAATATACTCTTTATGAAAATATAAATATTTATTTTATATGTGTTAATATGTTTATATTTTTATTTGTGTATTATATTTGTATATTTATATGTTTATATATTGACATATATATAATATATAAAATAAACGTTATAAATAATATATAATATATATAATAATATATAATTGTATATATCTATGTAATATAAGGAATACACAATGTTCCTTCCCATCCCTGCCTGCCCTCTGGCATGGGAGGTTCATTCTCTCCCAGCCTGGGTTTGTCCCTGGCATTGCAGCCCCTGTCCTTGGCTGCAGTGACCATCACAGGATGTCACAGGGCCACGCCTGCAGCCATCCCATCCCTCTGGTGTGTGACAGCAGCCCAGAGCTCGGTGCCATCAGCCCCACTGATCCTGTGGTTATGGGCACCCCTGAACCAAGGCAGGGTGGAAAATGTCCCTTTGCTGTGCTTGGCTGCATGTGTGAATTCAAATGTTTGATGTAACTGCCCGATCCCACACACCATCCCCTTTTCCTTGCCTTTCCTCCCCCTGGGGCTGGAATGTTCCCTGATGTCCCCCGTGTGGGCAGGGTGAAGGAGGCAGGGGACAGAGATAAGCTGTGTGCATTTTTGTGGCAGGAGTCATCTCCAGGTGGGCTTTACCTGTCCCCCAGGGCTCCCTGGTGTTCTGTGTCACAGAATTAAACTTAGTCCAGTCCTTGAAAGCAGGGCTTGCTCTGGTACCCTGCTGCTGCCTTGGACTGCTCCATTCCAATGGAGCATGCCACAAGTTTGGGGTTTTTTTGTTTGTCAGTGCTCCCTCCATTGCCTCCTTTTGCCCTCCAGTGGGAGCAGGAGAGGCAGCAGCAAAGGGCACTGAACCCTGAAACCAAACTCTCAGCTTGGTGCAGCTGTAGGGAGCAAATCTATATCTTTTCTTCAGAAAACCAATTTTTCTTGAAGAGAAATTGTGCTTCAGAAGCATGGAAGGACATCCTTGTGCCTGGCTCTTGCCTTCTCTTTGCTCCATCCTGGATGGGGGGCAAAACCACAGGGATGTGGATGCACAAGAAAGAGGAAAAAATGAGGAAGAAAGAGGAAAGGAATGTTTTTCCAGAAGGACTGGGGCTCTGTGTGCTGCAGGGCTGGCAGCAGAGTTCTGCTGAGAGCCTGTAGGATGCAAACCCTGCAGAGGAGGAATGGGATTCATCCTGGTGGGAATTGGGATGGCAGGACATGAAATACCTCAGAGATGTGGCTGCTGCAGCTGCTCCAGGTCTCTGGAATCAGTGAAGGAGGGAAATTCCCTCCCTGTGAGCCTCAGGGTAAAATGTGAGCAGCTTGGGCTGGGGATCTTCTCCCACATCATCCCAAATCCTTGTTGACAGAAGGAATGTGTGGATTTCTTGCCTGCTGGCTCCTCTGCAGCAGCACAGGCAGACAGGGACCTGTTTATCCACTGGGCCACAGGAATCTCTGAGGTGCAGGGAAATCTGCTGGGTTTCTGTGCCCCTCTCCATGTGCAGGGCTCTGTCTGCACCCACCTCTGGGTGGGCACCTTGGGCAGACCTGGGTGTGCAGGGAAACCTGGGTTGGAATGAGGGGAAACAGTGGCACCAGTGATGGTCCAAAATCATGTCCATGGTGGTCAGGTCTCTCTTCAGGCCATCCTAAAAATATTATAACCGTTTTCCCAAGTTAAAGCTGGGAATTCTTGTGGTTTTTGTCCTTTGGAAAGTTTTCCGAGGAAGAATGAGAGTCACAGAGCATTTCTGAGTTAGCCAGGGGTGCTGCCCTGCCTGGGCTCTGCTTTCCCAGCACCAGGGTTGGTGTGCTGATTGCTGAGCTCAGTCTCTCTCTCTCTGTTGCTCTGAATTATTTCCTTGATCTCAGCTGTCAGTTGTACTTCAGTGCTGAAACTGCATCCTCTGGAGAGCTGTGCCAAAAATGGGAAATCTTGTGATTGGCTCGTTCTGGTTCTGGGTCTGCTCTGGGCTTTGAGAGAAGGGATCCTTTAATCACCATGAGGGGATCCTTTAACCACCATCACCCCAGGGAAGGGCTGCAGCTGGGTCTGGAGGGGTTCAGGCTGGATTTTAGGGTGCTGGGCACTGCCCAGGCTCCCCAGGGAATGCCCAGGGTGGGATTTGGGGTGTGTGTGCAGGACAGGGGTGGCACTGGATGGTCCTTGTGGGCCATTCCAGCTCAGGAGTTTCTGTGATAAGGGATTATGGAAATACAGAGGCACTTGGGGACTCAAGGAGCTCCAAGTGTCCTCACTCAGCTTGGGCTGGCAATTCTGGGTTTCCCCTCAGTGTGGACAGAAAGAACAAGTTGTCCCAAGGGAAGGGTTCTGTGTCAAAAAACAAATTCAAAACAAACCCCAAACCCCCTGCTTTTACAAAATTAATTTCTATTATGTTTGTGCACTTAGTCACCTGTTTAATATGGGGACACAGAGCTGTTCACCCCATCAGAGTGCCTGATGTACAAGAATCTCTCAGCACATCCTTCCTTCTTTCGTAGTGCTGGAGGTGGTGGGAGGAACTGTGTGTGGAACTCCTTTATCTCCCTGAGAGAAAGTGTCTGAACCTGTCTGTGCTTCAGGGGCAGGCCCTGCACCTCCTCCCCTGTCCCTGTGCAGGACCAGCTTTTCTTCTTTGCTGTGCTTGGGGCTCTGCTGTTGCTCTGCAGCACTGCGGGATGGGAGGGTGGCAGAAATGCAGCAAAGGAGAGGCAATTATGTGTGTGTGTCTGTTGTTTTCTGCTTCCCTCCTCCCTAGATTTTAGGTGCCTGATGAAGAGACTCTCTAATCACAGATTGGAATGGCCCCGTTTTTGAGGCATGGGGCGTTTGTGTATTTGTGAAGGAGTTGGGAAGTGCTGGGCTCTGAGCCTGCAGGACAGCTGATAGCCATGCAGCTCCTCTGGCTCACCAACAAAGCTCAGTCCAGCCCCAAACCTTGCCTTTCCAGCTGGGTATGGCTCTGCCACTCCTCCAGGGATGCCTGCCTTTAAAATTGTCTGTAAGCTCAGTGCAAAACGAAAATTTCTGCCCTCCTAAGCTTTTGAAAGAGATTCAGTCAATTTGTCTTCTGCTAACCTGTGCCAATGTTTTCCCTGCTTGAAATACTCTCTCTTCTAGCTGAGATTAAAAATTTCCCATTCTCATTTAACTTTAGAACATTCTCAAATCCAGGCCCTGAAAGTGTGCCAGAGTAGAGCTGTTGTGTGTGACTGCTTTTTACAGAATAAGATGTAACTTGTAGAAATGGTGTTTCAGGGAATTGAAACACTGATAGTGATCTCTCCATCCATACAGCTGAAATCACAGTGATGTCAGAGTGATTGTCAGACCTTGGGTTTTTCCTTTCAGATCTGTTCAAGGTTTGTTCTGCTCCCTGGGTCTGTTTTCATCTCCCTTTCTCCTTATCAGAGCGCGGCTGCCACTTACTCTGCCCTCTTTGTACTTGGCTTGCAGTACCTGCTCCCACTCCAGAGGCCCAGAGTCAACATGCTGCTATTTTGGTTCCAGCAGTGTCTCTAGCTGTGCTTTTTTTTATTTTTATTTGAGGTGAACATAACCCTCAGTGTTTATTTGTGCTCAAGTGGTGGCCAGCCCGTGACCCCAAGGGCAGCGTGCTGGAGCATTTCATGTACAAAGAAACAGAGAAAGAAAATAAATCCCAGCCTAACCAGGGAACATCAGCCTCAGTGATGCTCATGACAGTGACCCTGCCAGGGGCTGGGAGCTCCCTGTCTCACTGGATAATGGCAATAAGGGGTCAGGTTTGTCACCTGCCACAGTGATGGGGCTGCTCCTGGTGCTGGGATGTGGTGGCTGCTCCTAGAAAGAGGCCACTGAGCTCCCTCAAAATAGCTAATTGAGGATGTATTTAAGCTTGTGTGTGTTAGAGGAGCCTGCCTGGCTGTAATAGGATTGTTGTGGCTCGTTTTAATGGTGCTGATCTGACTGGTGTGGGTGCCTCAGTGCAGGACAAGGTTTGGGAGCGGCCTGCTGGCTGGGCTGATCCTGTGGGGATGGATCTCATTTCCCTCCTGGTAGCAGGGATCCAGCAGAAGGAGCATTGCTGCTGCTGCTCCTCCCTTCTGGGAATGCTGATCCTGTGGGGATGGATCCCTTTGGCAGCAGGGATCCAGCAGAAGGAACATTCCTGCTCCTCCCTCCCTGCTGGCTCTGCCTGGCCTGGCACTGCAGGTGACCCACTCTGGGGACAAGGAGAATGTCCTGCATCAATATTTGAGCTCAGGGCTTACTCATGCATACAGAGCTCAGCTTGGTTTATTTATTTGGTGCAGTGTTAGGAGCTGAGCACTGGGAAGTGCAGGGGAAGGCTCCCTGTGTGCGTTCAGCACGGGGGTCTCAGTGCTGTGCTGCTGTGGCACAGTTTATTTTCATTTCTTCCAGGGGCCTTCCTTCAGGATGTTTCCTTTTAGCAAAGAATTAAAGGGGTTTTAGTTTGTTAAACATCCCTTATATAACCTCAAAAATATATTTTAAGCAGAAATCTGCTTTTTTTTCTGTTTTTCTTTCCTGCTGAAATAGCAGGACAAGTCTTTGGTGGGAGGCTGTTGCTCTGCTTTGTGCCTCTGCAGAATTGCTGTGGGAATTCCCATTGGAAGTGGTTTGGGTGCTGGGGGAGTGTGGGCTGTGTTTCATGTCAGGGCTGCAGACAAAGTTGTCCTTCTCACTGCTAAATTCCCTCTCCACAGGCAAGGGGATCAGGACTAACCTTAATTAGAGCAAGGAGGGCTTGTGAGCATCCCACTGACAGGAGAAGCTTTTGGCTCCTTCCCTGGCAAAGCAGCCTGGCTCTGGGGCTGCTGCCTGCTGAGGGAGGGTCCAAAACTCTCCCCCTGCCATTTAAACAGAATATAAAAATACATGAAATTGGTGTTTTCTCCTTTGGGGTTTAGATTGAGGTATTGCTGCAGCAGTGTCACAAACTAGGGGGGAAAACCATGAATAAATAAATAAATATGTCAAAGCTCCCCCAAACCCCACTGCCTCTGAGCCCTTCTCTGCAAAAGTATTTGACTTTAGTGGCTTGTTTTAAGCCTTGGTTTCTGAGCCCATTTAAATCAGATGTGCTGCTGAGAGCAGCCTGCAATAACAGGGCAGTTTTGCTGCTGACTGTGCTGGGTGTGAGAGGGAAATCCCTTTTTTCCTCTCTGCAAATGGATTGCTGTCAGGTGGCTTCTCCTTCTCCTGCAAGAAGGTTTGCTTCAAAAGGCTTGCAGTATAAATTCTCTGTCTGATATTTGCCTTGAATGGGTAGCACTGCTAAAAAATTAATGGAGTGCAATAGCCTGGATGATGGTGGTGCCTGTGATGTGAAGGAATTTTATATTCTTCTTTTCCTTTTAATTGCCTGCTGCACTTTCTTATTAACTATCTGTGTATCTATCTATATATCTGATTTTTGTGTTTTCCCTGTGTGTGCAGTCCCTGGGGTGCTGGTGATCGGTGCTGGGTTGGCAGTTCAGCCTGGCATGGTGTGGCTGGGGCACCTCTGATGTTTGTGCTGATAAGCCCGGGCAGCTGGGGATGCCTCAGCTGGCCAAAATGCACCTGAAATAAGGAGTTTGTAAATTGAGGACAGTTTCCTGAACAGGGATTTCCACTGCCCACAGGGTGCCCAGTCTGGATCTCCCCCACTTTTCTCTCAGTCATGTGCAAATGTGGATTTTTGCAGGGAGAAATGAGAAGGGGCAGAGGTTTTTTAGTCTGGAGCAGTGTTTTATGTCACTTTGCAGCAGTGTTTGTTTCCCCTGGGCAAAAGCAAATGGTGAATACCTTGTAGAGATTGCAGAGAAACATTAATTACTGTGGCATATTCTCCTCCTTGGCTCAACTCGTGCCATTTTCAAAGCCTTTTCCATAGCTTGGATGTGTTTGTGTGGGAAGTCAGTTACATAATTAAAGCAAATTCTCTTCCACGATTCTGTGTTTTTCAGACAAATGTTTTCCCTTAAATCAGTGCTGTCTGTAGCTGGGTAAAAAAAGGAGTGTCTTTGTCAGTTTTTCTTTCTCTTTTGAAGCTTTTTTCATGTCCTCCTCCTAATGGGCATTTCCCAATATTATTCTTTGTGATTGTTTGGTGGCCATTGTCTGCTGTGGTTTGCAGAGGCTCATTAGGAGGCAGAGCCCTTGATGCCCAGCTCAGGGTGGTATTTATGATGTGTGAGGTGCTCTCACTCCTTTGAGGGGGTTTGCAGGAGGTGTTGGTGTGAACGGGAGTTGCTCTTATGAGGAAATTGCTGTTTTCCTGCTTGCTGTGCTGGTGCTGCTGGGGCGTGTCTGGGGTTTGGGCTGTCAGAACATTGGTGGTTTTCCTCCTGCAGGGCCTGACCCAGAGCTGGGCAGCAATGGGGGTGGCAGGGCTCAGGCAGCCCACGGTGCCCACCTGCTCTGGGTTATCTGTTATTAATGTGCGCACAAACCCCAGGAGCTGGGCATGGTGCCCACACTTCCCAAAGGCTCAGGGGGTGCCAGGGATGGTGTGGCAGTGTTGGGAAGCTGCAGCCCCAATGGGTTTGTGGGGTGGGAATGGGAGGTGAGGATGTGTTTGGCAGGAGTGGGGTCTGATTGAAGCCAGGCTTCACAAAACAGCCCTTTGGAGGGTGTGGGGGCATCTCCTTTCTGGAAATGTCCTTGTCCTGGGTGCCTGGGCTATGGGTGGAATTCTTGAGGTGTTCAGGAAGAGGTTTGGCTGCAAACCATAGCAGAGCTGCCTTTGGAGGGTCTTTGGAAGCCCCTTCAGGATGATCAAATCCAACCTGTGCCCAGTGCCCACCTTGTCCCCAGCCCACTGAGTGCCACACCAGGGATTCCTGGGACACCTCCAGGATGGGCTCTCCAACCCTCCCTGGGCAGTTCCAGGGCCTGAGCACCCTTTCCATGGGGAAATTCCTGCTGTGCCCACCCTGAGCATCCCCTGGCCCAGCCTGAGGCCGTTCCCTCTTGTCCTGTTGCTGTCCCCTCGTGTCAGGAGTTGTGCAGAGCCACAAGGGCCCCCTGAGCCCCTTCCCAGCTCCCTAAACATCTTCGGACTTAACCCTCTGCACCCTTCACCAGCTTTGTTGCCCTTCCGTGGGCTCAATTTGAGCAGGATCTTTAAAAGTTTCCATTAATTCCAAGTGAAATAAGAGTTTTGTTGAGCTCCAGGGTGATCAGTGAGCTGGCTGGAGCCTGGAGGTGCAGGCACAGAGAATGGGAATGGCACTGCAATACCAACTGCACTTGGCGAATCTGCTGGAATCTTGCACTGCTGGTGTGGGAATGCAGGGCCTGGGCTGGGACAGCCTGAGCTGGGAGGGAGGATGGAGCTGTGTGTGCATTCTGTGCTGGATGCACTGCAGGGAGCCCAGCCTGGGTTTCCCTGCCTGTTCCTGCATTTCTTGGGGTGCTGTGCTGTGTGTGAGTGTGTGCCTGCAGGCACTGGGGAGTGCTCACGGGGCAGGCGGCCCTCAGGAGCTGAATCACAGCTTCCCTGGTGGAGCCCCACACCCTCGGTGTGCCAGGAGCTCCCCGGGCGGCTGCGGTGACACAGACGGCAGGATCAGCACCGCGGCTGTGCCAGGAGCAGATGGGGCAGTTCTTCCTGTTCCTGCTATCCACTCCCCCATCTCCCCAGAGCCTGCTTTTCCAGCCCCAGACAGGCCTGTGCTGCTCCCTGATCCCCACAGCTCCTGTGGGAGCTCCAAGGAGCCTCCCCATTTCCTCTGTGAGCAGGCACCCACCCAGCCCTCACCAGCTTCTCCAAGGGTTTTGGGGGAATCTCACCCTGAAACCTCCCTGTGCTTGGTGCATCATCACCTTTGGCTGCTCAGAGCCACAAAGGTCACGTACATGAGCCATTCCATGCTGAATTCCAGCATGGCCATTGCCCTTTCTGCCATCTGCCCGCCCTGCTGGGCATGGCAGTGTGTGGGACACGGCTGTGTCCTGGTCCCTTTGGTAACAGACCATCTTCTCACCATCTCCTCACCCTAAAATCCCTGGGGCTGACTGTAAGGGAAGAGATCTCAGCTCTTGTATGGGATTCTGCTCCTGAGTGCATCCCTGGGCTTTGAGTGCATCCCTTTTGCCTTTGACACCACCATGGAATCACCCCACCACCAATTCAGATCCTCCTTTGCCACTGAAACAAGAAGCAAAATTCCTTTTCCTAATCTTCCTTATGAATTAGGAGGCAAACATTGGTGGCTGTGGGTTGTGGTAGCAGGACCCTGCCCTGGTGGCATGGCTGAGCTCAGGGGTGGTGTTGAGCCCCAGTTTGCTCATCCCATTCCCTGCCCAGCCCCTCCAGTGAGTTCTGCTCAGTGTTCAGTGCAGGCCCATCTGTTTTCCTGTGGGTTCCCCCTTCCCTGGCAGCCTGATCTGAGTGGAAAGGTGAGGGTGCACACGTGGAGCTGCTCCTTTGTTCTCCTGACAGCTTGTTTGCCAGCAGAGGAGCCAAGTGACAAAAGGAGCGCTGGGGTTCTGCTGTCCTGGAATGTGCTCCTAATGCAAGGTCCTGGGGATTGCTGACAGGGGCACCTGAGATTTGGGATAATTTGGAACCTAAGACATAAAGGTCCCTTGGAACTGGGCCTGAGCAGCCTCTTAAAGATGCTGAAATCTGTATTTTGAGGTTTCACTGTGTGGTTCCTGTCAGAGAGCCCCATCGCCCTGTGCTCCTGATCCGTGCAGAGCTGTCGCTGCCATCCAGCTCTGCCTGTGCCGTCTCCTTCTGCCCTGTCAATGGTAACTTAATTTCCACATTTGCAGGCCTTAATTAATTATGGATAAAGTCATTTGTATGAATTTTAGAGCTGATGGGTGGTGGATTAATGGCTCTTTGGGAACAGGAGAGGAGTGGCTGTGCCAGCGCTGCCCCTCCTGTCCCATGCGCATCTCTGAGACAGAGGGGCTCCTGCTGTCCGTGCCCTGGTGTTTGTCTGTGTGCAGACACCCTGCCCTGTCCCCTGTCACCCTGCTGAGGCCGGGTTCAGTGCTCCAGGCCCTCCCCAGCCCAGAAGGGGTTTGTGTTCTTTCCCTGGAAGCTTTGCTCCGGAGCGAGCGGCCGCGCTCCCACTCCAGCAGTTTGGCTTGGCAGGGATTGCTGCTCTGGGCTGGCTCCAGCCCTTGCTCTGCAGCGCTGGGGCAGGCACAGCCCTGCCAGCAGCCTCCCCAACCCTGCTGCTGGGCTGCTGCTGTGCTGGGCTTGTCTGGGTTCCAGTCCCCTGGGCTGGCCTTGCGCAAAGCCTGTCTGCGGGGCACATTGCCATCGGCAGCTCCAGGCTTTTTTGGGATTTTAGCTTCCCCGGGTCAGCTGGAGGTGATGGGATCGTGTTGCCTGCAGTGACTGACAGGGCAGTGACAGAGTTTTGTGCTGCACAACTCCTGGTTGTATTCCCAGCCTTTTATTCCCAGCCTTCTATTCCCACCCAGCCCCAGGAGCAGCAGCAAAACCTAGCGGGGCTAAGGTTGGCGTTCCTTTATCACACACTATCAAAAAGGGCTAAACTTTGCATTCCTTTATCACACACTATCAAAAAACATCCAAAAACCAGTGCTCAGATTACTCACAGAACCCTCTGCTTTTGGGTGACTTCTTCCTGCTTAATCCTTTCTTTTCCAAGCTCATCATTTCGTGGCAGCCTCTTGATCCTTGTACTTCTCTGCATTTTGTTTGTTTGTTGTCCCTGGCTGTCCAGATCTTTCTCCCTGTGTTTACAAAATTGTGCTTAGTATTGATAAAACATTGGTGCTATAGCTTGGGTTCATTTTTGGTGCAATGATGATTTGTGACTGGAAAAGAGAGGCATAAGCTGGAAGCCTTTGCAATCTGATGTACCCCGGTGTTTTATGGGATCAGGAATCACAGACAGGCTTGGGATGGAAGGGATCTTAAAGATCACCTTGGGCAGGAGCAGCTTGCACTAGCCCAGGTTGCTCCAAGCCCTGTCCAGCCTGGCCTTGGGCATGTGAGGTTGTGCTTAAGTTTTCTTGAGGGTTTAAAGAGAAACTGTAAAAAAGCCCCAAACCCAAAAAGCGTGTTTGCATCGATGTGTTGAGCTGGCAGCAGTCCAGGCAAACAGGAACGTGTTGAGGCACTGGAGTTCCCCTCTGGCACTCGGCCACAGCTCCTGCTGCAGTGCTCAGCTGCCCTGGAGCCTGATCTCAGAGCTCTGCTGTGCTCTGGTCACACCAGTCATCCAGCTGTGCCCGAGCCCACAGCACCTCTCTGTAGTTAAAAGGAGGAAAGGCAGAAAAAGCAGAGCCTTGGTGTTTTCCTGTTCTTACCACCCTGAATTTTTGTTCAGTCCTCCCTTAGCAGTTCATGTGGTTGCTCAGTGTTGCTTCTGTGTGAATCTGTAGCATTTTAGCTGCTGGTTTCCATAGAATAGAAATTATTTTTTTTTTTTAATTTTCTATAGCTAATCAAGTCACAGCACAGTGGCTGTGCACGAGAGGGTGGTACAGCAGGAGGAGATTGCCCTGAGATTATATAACACAGCAGGTGTTGCTTACAGTGGTCCCAAAGAAAGGGAAAAGAGCAGGGAAACCAGAGGTAGCTGGCCCAGGAGCACTGTGGGTGTTGCTCTCTTAGTTTGCCAGAAGGGTAAAAGTTCCTGGAGTTCTGAGGTCCCTCCCTGCACATCCAAAGGATCCTGGGGGGCACAGGAGCTGGCAGGGGTGCCAAGGTGTCACTGCTGAGTGGGTTTTGTGGTTTTCACACCCTGGCTAGGCAGGGCTCTGTGTGAGCCTCCCTCTCTCCTGAAGATCCATCCCCATTGGTCTCAGTCCTCTCTCTGCTGACTTTTGGCCATTTCTTAACCAGCTTTCAGAAGAATCTGGAGCCAAAAGGGGTCTCCTAGCAACGAGGGAGGCTGGAGAATGGGTCAGTGATTAACAATTGTGTCTAATGAAGGTTAAAAATGCAGGGCAGCCCGGAATGCCTCAGCTCCAACCTGGGGGTGATGGTGGTGGGAAGGAAATTTATATCAGCTGTAGCTCTGACCTGATGAGCACCATGATTCAGGACCTGAAACCAGCCTGATGTCTCTATTCCTCACTGATATCTTACCAAAAAAGCATTAAATAAGCTTTGGATGAGTAACACAGGCATGCTCTGTGTCTGACATGTGCTTTTCTCCTGGCCATGTGACTTCACAAACAAACAGAAATAGATCTATCTGCACAGGAGAGTGGAAAATGTGTGGAAAATGTGTGGAGAACAGGGAGTCTGGCTGTGGAGCAGGGATGGGGAAGGACCCCAGGATGGGGTTTCTGTTCTGGTCACCTGTGTGGGTGTTGGTGCACTGTTCCTGCAATGCCACAGGAGCTTGGGGAATGCATTCTTCTGTATTTATTTGGCAGAGTGATTCCTTTCCTGAGTCCTTGGTGGTGCTTGGATTTCTGGGTGAGGAGGGCCCTGGCAGCCCAGAGTAGAAGAGGAGGTGTCTGGGCTGTGGTTTCACTTACCCCAATAAATTAATTTACCCCAGTGAGTGTCCCAGCACTGCCCATTGCTGCAGGAGCATCCAGTGGGAGTTTCAATCCCAGGAGCAGCTGGATGTGATGCCAGGCTTGTTCTGCCAACTCATTTACTTGCATTGGCTGATCAATTCCTGCAGTCTCTTGCCTGTTTGCCTCTCTGTTTAATTAGCCCCTTTCAGCCCTGTCCCCCAGTCATGTGCTGATCTCAGGGGTGAGGAGCAGCTCACAGTGCATTCCAGGAGCCCTGGATGGAGGTGGTTTATGTTCCTGAGCTCTAATCCCCCATCACTGCCCAAAGCTGACAATATCACTCTCTTCCTTCACTGCCCTGACCATTTCCCCCATGCCCTGCTTCTCCTGAATAGACTTATTCCCTTATTAAATACATATTTTAAAGATGCTTTTCACTCTGCTATTACTCATCACCTTCCTCACCTCCCACCACTGATCCAGGACAAAAATCAGCTCAATGCCCCTTTGCACAGGAGTCAGATGATGTCCTAATGAATGCTCTCCTTGCTTGGCTTTGGCCATTAAACACTCTCTGCCGCTCTTGGCTCTTTATGGCTCCAGCCCAAGTGGTAAAATCCATAAGTGAGACTGTGCAGAGGCTTTTAGGTGTCATTAGGATCATTAATATGCAGAGCAGTGCCAGGAGAGGCTGCTGGGGTGGGCAGCATCCATCATCTGCTGCAGAAATGGGCTGGCTTTGGGCAGGGATCCCTCATCAGGGCTGGGATGGGGAGGGGAAGGCAGCCCTGAGCAGCTCTGGGGTTCCTTCCATCCTCATCTGCATCTGTTGGGTCCTGTAGCCCTTGCA
Source organism: Zonotrichia leucophrys gambelii (assembly GCF_028769735.1). Lineage (NCBI taxonomy): Eukaryota > Metazoa > Chordata > Aves > Passeriformes > Passerellidae > Zonotrichia > Zonotrichia leucophrys. Next base: position 115,744,895 of record NC_088169.1, read on the forward strand.
GTCCCTGCAGTGACTCCTCAGCACAGAGAGGCTCTGCCCAAGCTTGATGGCTCGGGCTGCATTTGGATAAATTGAATTAATAGCCAGTTTCAGGCTATCTGCTGATAGCGTTTTTTTCCTTCCTCCTGCCTCCTTCATTAGCATCCTCATTTCTGCCTTCTGAGCCTTTCCCTGGGTTTGCCCATTCATTTGCCACCAGGGATGGGTTTGTACACCCAGCACCCAGGCAGGCGGGTGCAGGGGCAGCCCTGGCACCTTTTGGTGGCACTTTGTGGGTTGTGGTCTCCATTTTCCTGTGGCTGTGGGATGTTTTCCTGCATCCAGGGAGAGCTTTCTGCCTTGCTTTCCTGGCTTTGCACAGCCTGGGAGTGTCAGGGGTGTTTGCTGTGGCCTGTCCTGGCTCAGCAAGGAAGGGAGACCAGCTGAGCAAGGCTTTGTGTATCTCCTCTTTATTTAAAGAGTGTTCCTCCACCTGGGAAAGTTCAAAAGATGGTTCTGTCCGTGCTGGTTGCTGATACTGGGCAGGCTGGAAATGTGGGTATGTTAATGCTGCTCCTCGTGGCATTCCCTGCTGAAAACAGAAATGGTTTTCATGCGCCTGGCCTGGGAGCTTTGATTTGAGATGAGTTCTGTCAGCCATGATGATAAATTACACTGAGGAGCGTGGTTTGGTTTGCAGGGAAAGCAGAGACATTGGGAATGCAGCAGTTTGCCCTGCTGGCTCTGTGGGAGGGGTCCCTGCCCAGGAGGGGCTGCAGCTGCTGGGCTCAAGGGTCTCCTCTGTCCCGTGGTTCCATCCCGTGGTTCCGTCCCGTGGTTCCATGATGGTTGGTGCTGGTTCCAGGCGGAGCTGGCTGCCCCTGCAGTGACTCCTGCTGCTCAGGGGCACCAGCATGGATGGAGGGGACAGGAGTTTGCACTTTATCCCACGGGGGAATCACAGAATTACTGAGCCCATGGAGTGCAGCCTGTGCCTGATGCCCACCTTGTCCCCAGCCCAGAGCACTGAGTGCCACCCCAGGAGTTCTGGGGCACCTCAGTGATGGGCTCTCCTGGGCAGCCCCTGACAGTGCTTAAAACCCTTTTCCATGGGGAAATTGCTCCTGATGCCCAACCTGATGCTGTTCTCTCTCCTCCTGGCAGGAGCTGTGCAGAGCCACAAGGTTCCCCCTGATCCCCCTTTTCTCCATCTGAGCCCCTTCCCGGCTCCATTCCCTGCCCTGGACATGCTCCAGCCCCTCCTGGAGTGAGAAGCCAAAAAACAGAAAAAAAAAGTTTCTGTTTGCTTTCTATGCTCATTAAAAGCAATGGGAGTTTGTGGCTAAAAGGGAGATAGCAAATGTAGCCCAGTGTAAGCCCTAATGTGTTTGTAGATAAAAAGCAACCTGACACGTTTCTGTGCTGGAGATTGATAATCTAATCATTCCTCCACTTGCTCAGCAGGGACTGGAGCAGCATGCAGTTATTTACATGTAGGGAACATTAAACAGGCACCTCTTTAAACCGTGTGTGAACATCAAATCCTACAGCCGCTGCTGAGTAATGGATATCTGGGAAACACAGGAACCAGAATAGAGCAGAATGAAAAGGTGCCACTGCAGGGAGCAGCTGTGCCAGGGCTGTGTTCTGTCCCTCAGCCATGACTCCATGCTCTCAGAAGGCTCATTTATTATTTTATCATACTATATTATATTAAAGAATGCTATACTAAACTATACTAAGGAATCCAGAAAGGATACTTAGGCTAAAAGGCTAAAAAGATAATAGTAAAAGGCTAAAAAGATAATAATAAAAAGCAGTGGAGAAACCACTGTTTTCTATATCATAGGAGCCCAAAAATATCAATTTTAATGTGATATTGTTGTGATATTTTAATGTGATATTTGTTAAATACATTTGCTGGGCACCTCTGTGGCTCTGAGAACTTCTGGGGGATTTGGGATAAAAGGAGGATTTCCCTTTCTGTGATACAGTGAATTTCTATCACAGAAATTAAACTGTTTCCTACCTGTGGAACATCCTTTTAGTGGCATTTTGACAAAATACTGACCTTTGAACTGCTTATCTTTTAACCCTCTGCATTCCTGGGTCCTGAAAGGGCCGTGATAAAAAATGTGGAAAGAGGAACCTTAAGCAATGTTTTGTTCTTAAATCCCCACCATTTTTAAGTAGTATTTTAGAAATCTCTACTGTATTTGAAATGAGTTTGTCAGAGTGTAATTACCACGAGCAAGGTAAGGAACTCATTTAAACACTGCAACTGTAGTGGAGAATCCAATTTTCAGAAATCAGTGGAAATTGTAATTGGAGTCATTAAGCACCGCCGTCGGTAATTAAGAGTCAGGTTTTGACATTTTGGGCTCTGTTGCTAATTATCCGTGGAGAGGCCACAAAAATGTTGTTTTTGCTGAGCATTTGGGGCTCCCTGGGCCTGTGCAGGTGCTGGCCACGCTCACACAGCCCAGCAGAGCCTTCACTGCTGCCTCCTCTTCCTCAGTGTCCCAAATAGAAAGAGAGAAAAGGAAAAGTTTGCCAAAGCAGATCCCCAGCTCCTCAGGCTGCCAGGCTTTCAGAGCTGGGGCTGGGAGTGCAAATCCAGCTGGGTCAAACATCTGGATGTGCCTGAGCAGGGGGAGTGCTGATGGATGGAGTTGTTCAGTGCTGCTGGAAGTGCGTCCCTGTCACTCCCTGTTTGCAGAGTTCTCTCTGGGAATCAGCTTGTTCTGCATTTTTAACTCCTGCCCTTCAGGCAGGATGCTTTGGCCATAGTGATGGAGAAGCCATGGAACTCCTGATGTGCTGATAGTCATCATCAGCTACAACAAACCTCATGTTTATTTTCCTGTTAAAATTCAAAATTTCCAGAGCAATGGCATTTATATGACTTCTCTCTTTAATTTTGTTGCTTTCCCAGCTCCCAGGTGATGCTGCCTGGGCTTCCAGCATGGGAGCTGAGGTGATGCTTTTGGGTTTTGTGCTTTTGAGCTTTTGCAGCCACCAATGGGTTTGTTTGTGGGTGTAATCTCCTGCTCTGGGCTGGAGTATGTCGTGACCTTCTGTCTCAGCACAAGCAGAGTCCAGCTAGAAAGTTTCCTAGAAGATCTTTTTAGCACTTTGGCCATGCTCATTTCTTAGGAAAATGTGGAAAGCACTGGCAGTTAGGGGAGTTCTGGGTAAAATGAGTGTTTAACTTTTGGCTATGGTGGGGTTTTTCCCAAATTGTGCTTCCCTTCTCTGACCTCTAAAGGTTTCTCCTGGGCTTGTTCCTGATGATGTTTGGTGTGAGGGATTGGTGGGATGGATATTCTTTGGATTTGTTTGTGGTTTCTGGATGCTGCCCTGCCCAGAACACCCAGCAGTGCCTGGAATGCTGAGGGGCAGAAGGCAAGGAAGCAGCTGGGGCAGGATGGAGCCAGCATTGCCAGCTTTGCTGGGCAGGCAGGATGGAGCCAGCATTGCCAGCTTTGCCGGGCAGGATGGAGCCAGCATTGCCAGCTTTGCTGGGCAGGATGGAGCCAGCATTGCCAGCTTTGCTGGGCAGGATGGAGCCAGCATTGCCAGCTTTGCCGGGCAGGATGGAGCCAGCATTGCCAGCTTTGGTGGGCAGGCAGGATGGAGCCAGCATTGCCAGCTTTGCTGGGCAGGCAGGATGGAGCCAGCCATTGCCTAGCTTGGCTTGGGCAGGATGGAGCCAGCATTGCCAGCTTGGCTGGGCAGGATGGAGCCAGCATTGCCAGCTTTGCCGGGCAGGCAGGATGGAGCCAGCATTGCCAGCTTTGCCGGGCAGGCAGGATGGAGCCAGCATTGCCAGCTTTGCTGGGCAGGATGGAGCCAGCATTGCCAGCTTTGCCAGACAGGATGGAGCCGGCATTGCCAGCTTTGCCGGGCAGGCAGGATGGAGCCAGCATTGCCAGCTTTGCCGGGCAGGATGGAGCCGGCATTGCCAGCTTTGCCGGGCAGGCAGGATGGAGCCAGCATTGCCAGCTTTGCCGGGCAGGCAGGATGGAGCCAGCATTGCCAGCTTGGCTGGGCAGGCAGGATGGAGCCAGCATTGCCAGCTTTGCTGGGCAGGATGGAGCCAGCATTGCCAGCTTGGCTGGGCAGGATGGAGCCAGCATTGCCAGCTTTGCTGGGCAGGCAGGATGGAGCCAGCATTGCCAGCTTGGCTGGGCAGGCAGGATGGAGCCAGCATTGCCAGCTTTGCTGGGCAGGATGGAGCCGGCATTGCCAGCTTTGCTGGGCAGGCAGGATGGAGCCAGCATTGCCAGCTTTGCCGGGCAGGCAGGATGGAGCCAGCATTGCCAGCTTTGCTGGGCAGGATGGAGCCAGCATTGCCAGCTTTGCCGGGCAGGCAGGATGGAGCCAGCATTGCCAGGTTTGCCGGGCAGGATGGAGCCAGCATTGCCAGCTTTGCCGGGCAGGCAGGATGGAGCCAGCATTGCCAGCTTTGCCGGGCAGGCAGGATGGAGCCAGCATTGCCAGCTTTGCTGGGCAGGCAGGATGGAGCCAGCATTGCCAGCTTTGCTGGGCAGGCAGGATGGAGCCAGCATTGCCAGCTTTGCCGGGCAGGCAGGATGGAGCCAGCATTGCCAGCTTTGCTGGGCAGGATGGAGCCAGCATTGCCAGCTTTGCTGGGCAGGCAGGATGGAGCCAGCATTGCCAGCTTTGCCGGGCAGGCAGGATGGAGCCAGCATTGCCAGCTTTGCTGGGCAGGATGGAGCCAGCATTGCCAGGTTTGCTGGGCAGGATGGAGCCAGCATTGCCAGCTTTGCTGGGCAGGATGGAGCCAGCATTGCCAGCTTTGCTGGGCAGGATGGAGCCAGCATTGCCAGCTTTGCCGGGCAGGATGGAGCCAGCATTGCCAGCTTTGCCGGGCAGGATGGAGCCAGCATTGCCAGCTTTGCCGGGCAGGCAGGATGGAGCCAGCATTGCCAGCTTTGCTGGGCAGGATGGATGGAGCCAGCATTGCCAGCTTTGCTGGGCAGGATGGATGGAGCCAGCATTGCCAGCTTTGCTGGGCAGGATGGAGCCAGCATTGCCAGCTTTGCTGGGCAGGATGGAGCCAGCATTGCCAGCTTTGCTGGGCAGGCAGGATGGAGCCAGCATTGCCAGCTTTGCCGGGCAGGATGGAGCCAGCATTGCCAGCTTTGCTGGGCAGGCAGGATGGAGCCAGCATTGCCAGCTTTGCTGGGCAGGCAGGATGGAGCCAGCATTGCCAGCTTTGCTGCAGTCCCCATAGTGAACTGTCCTTGCCAGGCTCCGTGTCAGTCCCTGTGCAGGGGATCCTCCTGTGGCCCTGTTCATTTACAAACTTCAGGTGGATGCATGGCATCCTCAGATTCCTCCTGTACCAATATTTTTCTAGTACGTTCATGGTCAGAAATCCTGAAAAATGCGGCAGTTCTGTGCCTTGATAATGGAGGCCTCTCTTTTGCTTTGGCTTTGGCACAAGAGAATTTTCTGCTTTGTTTGCTATAATGAATTCCTGCAAATGATGGACTCTTGTAGAAGGGATATATGTTTCCAGAATAACTTCAGTTGTATTCTAAAAAAATTAATCAATTGCTGAGATATTGTTCTTCTTTTTTTTTTTTATTACTTCTTCTACCATGAATAGGGAGAGAGAATTTTGTTCAATGACTATGTAATGAAAATACTTACCTTCCTTGCTGGGAAATCCTCATTTTATATGAGGACTGCCCTCGCCACACCAAGGGTCTCTGTCAGTCAGGTTGGCTCTCCTGGCTGTGGGGATTTCAGCATCTCCTCCTCTTTAGTCCTTTCTATACATGAGTGTTGTCCCATGACCAGATTCTCCCCTGAAGTTATTTTAGAAAAGCCCTAAGTTTTGATCAGTGGATCTGTTCCTGTACAAGTACCACGTGGACACATAAATATATATATATATAGATAGTAATGTTAATGGCATCTCAGCAGCTTAGAAAGCAATTAATTCACTTTTGAGCCAGTGTTTTTGCCTGTGTGGAGTGGGAGTTGTTGCTGACATGTGCTGGAGTCCTTCCCTTGCCCTTCAGCTGCTGGTGGTTTAAATAAAAACCACTTTCCTTAGCAGTGTGTCAGAGGAGCTCTGTTTTGGAAAGCTGTTTGCTTTCTTAAGTCCATGTGCACATATGTTTTTCTCTTTATGGTCTTGGGTTTCAGTGGTGTTTAAACCCCATTTTTCAAAACGGAGTTATTTAGAAGTGAGATTATTGTGTGAGTCTCTTCAGTGTTTGTAGAAAAAATGGAGTAGAGTGGTGTGCTGTCCTCTGTTTACCACCTTTGCCCTGTTAACTTCCTGAAGATGTTTTTGGGGCTCAAAGCTCAAAATAAGAGCTGGAAATGGATAGAAAACTGTCATGGTCTTTTGTAAACTGCCTAAGACTATCCAGATGTGTAAGGGCTGGTGTAATTTTGAAAATGAGAAGCTGTCCATGCCTGCAGCTCCTAGAAACCTGATCCATCAGGTTTTTGTGGGTTTTTGAGCATCTGGAGCCATTTTCTGATTTTCTGTTCCCTGTCTCTCCATCTCTGTGTTTGGGACATCACTGCATTTCCATTTTGCAGATTTACAGAGAATTGTTCAGTGGTCATCTGTTGCATTGCACTAAATAGTTATTGAGTTATTTGCACCCATCAAAGCTTTTTGGCCAAGATTACCTTTCCATTGCTTTTGGAAGGTGTTCTGCAGCCTGGTGTGCTGTTCCACTCCTGATTATCAGCTTCATTTTCCTCCAGATCCTTTCCTCTAGACATCTATATTTAAAACTATCCCAGGTAGCTCATATATATTTTTATAAAATCTTTCCCTAAATGTTTTTTTGCTCTTGGTGCAAACTCACAATGAGGAGTTTTAGATAACTTGATTTCACTCCTACATTTTGTGCATGACTTTTATCATTCACAGTTGCTCTGGAAGTGTAAATACTGTCTTATAAAATATGAAATAATCCCAAATGCTCTCAGTGTGCTTGGGTTTCAAATGGCTTTTAGGTGATAGGAAGAATGATGAGTTTATGCTTGGTATTTGCACCCTGCAAAGAACAGGCAGGAAAACTGCTGGACACAGGGGTGGACCCATGGAGGAGCCACTGCAGGGCTCTGGCCTTGTTTGCCACGCTCACCTCTTTATTTTTGTTTTAAATTTCCTTTCCCTGGAATTACTTATGCTTGATTGTTGCGATTGATTGCAATTGTGAGAGCTAATTTTAGTGCATCAGTCTGACAGTGGAAGGCTGCCAAGTGTTTGTGTAATGGAGGAGAACAACTGTGCACGGGGTTTGGTGTGGGGTGTGCTTGTCTTCCTTTCTGCAGCCAAACACCAGCAGCCAATCCATGGGCTGATCAATAGGAATATTTTATATATTGGGAATATTTGTGCATAGCCCGTTTTCTCCAACATGAAAATTCAGCCTGCTGTGGAAGCAGGAGAGCAGTTTACAGAGGACAGGATGATTTTATTGCCAGGATGAAGTGGCCATTGCCTTAGTTTTGAGATGAATAACCAACCTGAGTTCACTTTTTAACTCTGTGTGATGGAGCAAAGAGCAAAGAGTGTTTTTCCAGTCCCAAGAGGCAAATCTGGTGTGTTTAGCTGGTGAAGCTGAAGAGCAGCACATGGGTGCATGGATCTGGGCCCTTGGAAAATGTCGAAATTCCAGGGACTGGCAAGGAGGGGAGCTGGAGTTGCCACTGGATGAAAATGGAAGTTTTGTTTCTGAGGGAATTTTTAACTCAGGGATAAATTTGGCTTTTGCATCCGCATTTTCATCTATCCAGGATTCAGGATAGACTGAAGTTGAGCTGCTTTGTAGCTGGGCTTGCCTCCTTTTCCCACCTGGATTTGGAGCAAGAAATGGGAAGGGGTAGAGAGGACGTGGAGATGGCAGTGGTTGGTGCTTGAGCCTTTTTGGGACAATTTTGACGTGGATTGAGAATGGATGCTGAAAAGGAAAGCTCATCTAATGGATTATTTTTGGTGCTGAAAGGATGGGCTCTCTGCAAGATTAGATCCCAGAAGTCAGTGGAACTGGTGTTACCTCTCTCCCACGGGTTTTTGGTGTCTCCTCTCGCTTGGGGTTTTTTTTTCCTGTCGTTCCAGTTGTGATTTATCTCACAATGCTTGTTGCAAAACAAGCTGCCATGATTACCAGCATTTGTCCTGGTTATCCCTCCAGAGTTATTCACAGATAGAAGTTCTGCCAAAGTCAGGGACAATGATGATGATGAGAGGTGGAGGATCCACCTGCTTGAAATATCAGTTCATTTTTTGTGGTGTCATTTTGGGGTTTTTAAAGTTCAGCTTGGTGCCATATGGGTTTTACTTAAGGACATGGTTTGTCCCTGGAAGAATGTCTTGAGAAAGGATGGAACAGTTTAAATATGTTCAAGACAATTAATTGAAATGCCTCTCAATGCAAAGGGAAGGAGAGGTTTTTCCCAAATTGCATCTCCAGCCTGGTGAAACATTTTGTCTCATTTACAAAAGGAGCTCCAGTACATTGCTGGTATGAGCCAAGTGCATCTGTGAGGTGTGGGAGTGACATTTCAGAGCCCACTGACAGCCTCCTTGTCAAACTGAGCATCATCCCTCTGCTGCTGCTGGCTCAGAGCTCCTCACTCTGCAGGGCAGGGTTGCTCCTCTGGAAAAGAACACTGGGAGGCACGGGCACCTTTGGGCTGGGAGCAGGCTAAACAACATAAAAATAAAATACAAATAAAATAAAAGGGTCAGTGGGAACAGCCTGCCTGCAGAAATCAGCCCTCCCTTCCCTGCCAGACAGCAAAGGGGGCAAAGGGAAGAGCATGAAGTGGATTTTGAGCAGTGGTGCCTTCTCCATCCCACTCTTGCAGGTGCTGCAATAACTGCACGTTACGCTGTGGTGATGCTCCTGAGCCTGAGCAGGTGCAATTTCCTCCTTCCTCCCAGGAGGATTTGCAGGGTAGAGCATGGAGAGAGAGCTGTGGGGTGCTGTGTGAGCTGTGCTGGCTCTGAGCAGGGAGATGGCACGGCGGAGGGGATGGGGAGCTGGCAGACCTGTGTGCTGTGCTGCCAAGTGAGCAGCTGCAGCCTGCATGGCTGTGTTTACAGGGAGCTGACAGGATGGTGGGATTGTGTAGGGTGGAGGAGCTCTCTGGTCCCTCCTCCCTCTCAGGGAGCGCTCAGCAGCGTTCCTGTGTGTGTGTGTGTATAAACAGAGACCTGGTGCTCGCTGGCACCTCCCTGCGTGCTGCTGTGCTGCTCCCAGAGCAGGGCAGGGATGGCTCTCAGGAGGACACGAGAGGGGCAGGCACTGATAGAACATTGCTGCTGATGGTGTAATTGCAGGCCAGAGCCATGGGCAGGACCAGGGGAGGAGGAGCAGTGAGGAGAGGGCAGCAGCACATCACAGAGGTGCTGAGAAGAGAAAACGGAGGGCAGGTTTCCTTTTTGGATGTGTTGGATGTGCAGCTCCTTCAGAAGCCAATTCCACTCCTGTGGAAGCATATTCAGGGCAGGGAGGGCAGGGGAGCCTGCTGGGCCAGCAGACAGTGCTGCAGGGCTTTGCTGCTCCATGGGCGGCTGCAGAGCCCCCAGTGCAGGTTTTCTGTCACCAGAGGTGAGGAGTGTCACAGCCACTGGGGTCTGCAGCCAGGTGTGAGCTCTGTGTGAAACAAAACCACTCAGCACACTCTCAGGGGCTGCTTTATAAACTTTTCTGTCTGGGAAAAGTTCCTGAACTCTGCAGTGCTTGGGGAGAGGGCACTGCAGGCAGGACAAAGGCTGGGCTTGTTGGCTGCTGGCAAAGGAGGAGGACAGGGAGGAGGAGGAGGAGGAGGAAGGCATGCTGGAGTGGTGGGCCAGGGGTGGGTGAGGGCTGCAGCAGCCCCACCTCAGCCCAGCCAGAGGAGTTCAGGGGCTGCAGGGTGGGGAGGGGAGGATTTCCAGAGCAAAGAGCTGGGATGGTTCCCAGGAATGCTGTAGGGTTTTGTTTCCCTGCAGGGTGAAGCTGTGAGAGTTCCTGGGAATGGCCCCTTGGAAGCCAAAGCAGGAATTGGCCTTGGAGGGGAGGAGAGGAGAAACTCCTGTGAGAGCTTCAGTGGGGCTGCCTGTGACCTCTCTGCTTCCCCTGGCCTGTTTTCCAAGAAAATGGAAATGTTTCCAAACATCCTCGAGTGGCAGGGTGGTTTTATTCCTTTTAAATGACTTTTCAAAGCTTCAGACCCCAGCTGCTGTGGGTTTGGGCTCAGTGTGCTGACAAAGGCAGGGACAGCAGTCCAGGGGCACGTGGAGTTGGGGATTGATTGTTGATTTTGGTTTCTTTGGCCATCTTTCTTTGTCACACGTCACCTCTGCAGCCACCAGCATCCTTGGGAGGGTGCACAGCAGCTCCATGAGCTTTTCCCCCCAGATTTGCACCAAAACCATGAGAAGCATCTGGGTATCACCCCTTTGCAGCCTGAGCTGATTTCTGCCCTGGCAGAGCCACAAAGAGATAAAGCAGTGGAGAGCTGAGAGCTAAATCTGTGCTCTACAAATGCTGGGAGCACTGTAATAGGATTGCTGAGCTGGAGTTACATGTTTTGCAGGGTGATACAGGCTGTGGAGCTGAAATCAGGGACAGAACTGGGGATTTGCAGCACTTGCTGGGATGCTGGCTTTCCCTGTGAGCAGAAAAAGGGAAGAACAGAAAAAGGGAAGAAAAGGCTTTTGTAGATAATACAAAACAGATCCCTGGGAAGGCTGGAGCTCCTGGGGCAGAAAACATCACTGCTCTGACCTCAGGGTGGTTCGGTATCACAGGTTTTCCTTACACTAAATAAAAACACTTTGTAGATCTTGTAGCTGAGCTTCTGTTAGGTTATATGGGAAAATTGAATGGTTTTAGCAACACTTTGATTTGTTTTTCTGCTCATCTTTCAAGAGATGCATGAAAACCTCTGCACACATATTATTGAAATGCAGCTTTAAGCTAAGCTTAGGAGCTGTCAGAGCTGAGTTTATCTGCCCACTCTGGCCTTGCTCTCTCTCCCTGAGAGGGCTGTGATGCAGTGTGAATTACTGCAGGGTGATCCTGAACCTTGTGTCCATCCTTGTGCTCCTCAAGGGAGGGAATGGCTCTTGTCCCAGGGAGCTGCTTGGGGCAGGAATTGTGATGGGACAGGGGCTGGGAGAAGGGTTTTTTTTGGGGGGCTGGGAGAAGGGTTTTTTTGGGGGGGCTGGGAGAAGGGTTTTTTTTGGGGGGCTGGGAGAAGGGTTTTTTTGGGTTGGGAGAAGGGTTTTTGGGTTGGGGAAGGTTTTTTTGGGCTGGGAGAAGGGTTTTTTTGGGTTGGGAGAAGGGTTTTTTTGGGTTGGGAGAAGGATTTTGCTGGCTGGAGGAGGATTTTTTGGGCACCCACCAGTGTTGGGTGCACAGGTCCCGGCTTCATCCTGTGTGACTCCACCAAGCAGATGGCTGGGATAATGGCTACATCCAGTTGTTGGTGAGTTTTTGGTGAAAATCCCTTTTTTTCCTGGCCGTGCCTCTTCTTCCCTGTGAGATCCTGGAAAATTTAATTTTCCATAAAAACCTGGGAAATGATGCTGGCACAGGGGAGGTGTAGCTGTGACCCCAAATCCTTGCTGGGGTGGATGGGGTCCCTGCAGGGTTTGGGTGGAGGAACTCAGGTTGGTTTGGTGGATTTTGGAAGTGTTTTTCTGTGTGGGGTTGGGCTGCTGGCTCCTGGCAGCTCCCTCCCCTCTTTCCCAGCTGGATTGTCCGAGCCAAAGGCCATTGCCATGGAATTATGGATGGATGAAACAGAGCAGGTGTTTCCTCCCGGGGTTCAGGTTACCAAACCCATCAGGACATTCCAAGTTCTTGCATTTTAAATTCCCTGATCCCAAGGAACAAAGTGATTTCCCAGCTTTGGAGGCTGACATGGCTCACAGGGATTACAAGGTGTGTTCCTGGAGCCCTGGGCACGGATTTTCCTTGTGGAAATGGATGTTTTGGAGAGGGTTTAAGCCCCAGTACAAGCTGCTGCTGCTGCGGAATGGAAATTGCTGTGCGGGTTTGGAGCAGGGCATGTTGGAGCTGGCTCATTCCTTTGGCAGATGTCTGATGCTGTTACATCATGCCCAGAGCTGCTCAGTGGTGCCTTGGCCAGGGATGCCCTGCTCTTCCCATCCCCTGGTGTGGGGGAACAAGCATTTTCCATAAGGAGCTGTCAGCAGGCCCTGGGCAGGGGAGAGCCAGAGGAGATCTCTGCTGGATGGGAGCTGTCAGTGCAGTCCTGCTTCCAGTCCTGAGCAGTCTGGGGGTGGTGTTTGCTGGGGATCAGTGACCTTTCACTGCTTGTGCAGGCGTTCTGGGGGTTTATTTCATAAATACATTGGTTTTGCTACCTGAGACCTCTGCCCGTGCTTCCAGGTTGTTCTGTGAGATCCATACTAACCTTAATTCTGCTGAGAGCTCAGGGGCAGGGGTACAGCTAGCTGAACCCAAGGGCTGTGCAAAGAGATGCTGTAGAGCAGGGAAATGCTCCTGCAGCCCTCAGTGTCTGGGGCTGACCGACCGCAAAGCAAAGGGAAACCCCCTCAGTTGGCTTCTGTGGCTCTGGCAAATGCAGTGAGGAGCAGTTTGGGTTTGAATTATTGCCCCCCTGCAGTAACAGGTGGAGGTGTGTCAGTGAGAACAGCCTGGCTGCTGGGGTGTGTTTCTGAGGTGTTTGAGGTGTGTTTCAGGGGGTCACAGCTGAACATCTCTGTGCATGTGGGTGCTTCAAGCTGACCTTTTAATTTTCTGTTTTTATTCCAGGAGCCACGTGGGACAGCCAATGTTTCCCTCTGGTCCTGATTGCTGCTGTGCCAGCCCCATGTGAGTCAATGCTGGGGTGGGTTTGGTGAAGGTGTGTGTGTTTGCAGCTCCTGCTTGGCTCACCTGTCCTGGGGCAGAGCCCCCAGCCTGCAGAGCAGGAGGAGTGGTCCCTTGGGAATAAAACAGGGTTTTTTGGGAATAACAACATCCAGGCTTCTTGGAGATGCAGAGGGAAATGTTTTTGTGAGAGCCCCTGTGGGCAGCTGCCTGTTTTATCCAAGCCAGGAATGTTCACAGACCACGGCAGCACTAAATGGGGACAGTTGGTCGCTAATCTTTGCAAAGACACAGAACTGATTAAACAGAAGGATTCCCTGAGGCAGCCTGGAAGGTGCAGCACGAGGGTGACCCAGAGGCTGCTCTCTGGCCCCTGCTCCTGCCCGCATTTCTGTGTGGTCACTGCAGATTGCCCACTGTGTGCTCCCTCCTGGGGGATGCTGTGTGTGCTGCCCCTCTTGTGGCCTTTCAGACAAATCTGTGTGTGTGAGATCTCTGAATTGCACTGACAGGGAGGTACAGGGAGTTTGGACAGCACAGGGGAGAGGTTCTGTCCTTCAGTGCCTCACCATTGACCACAGTGCCCATAAATGAGTCTGAGTCCTCTTGCCCTGCTGTGTTTGGGGTTTTCTTGCCTCTGTGCTGCCTTCTACCATTGCTCCAGACATCAGGGTATGCTGTGTTTCCAGCCACACTAATAGGAGCTGCTTTTTTGTTCCAGGGTAAGTTATTTTTTTTCCAGCCCAGTGGTTTTGTAGTGCAGAGACAAAAAAGAGAAAAACAGGATTTAGAAAAATGTCAGCATCATAAAGGAAGAGGGATGAAACCAGAGGGCTGCTCTATCATCAGAGTGAGCGTGCCCCTGTGTGAATGTGTGGCAGGGCAGCCAGTTAGCAGAAAATGATAGTGAAACTGGTGGTATTTCCAGTCTCCCAGGGGAAAGCACATGTGCTGTACAATGGATAATGAAATGTTATGGTTTTTATGTCTAATGCGTTAATTCTGCCAGGGCAGTAATCCCGAGGTTCCAATCCACATTTAAGTTGGGAAGATATGCACAGGCTTTTATTGAGGACATAAACTACAGTGCATTTAAGGCAAAATAGCAGGAAGATGGGAGAGCTTTCCATTTCTCTTCCCTTTTCTCTTTTCTGTTGTATGAAATACTGACTTGTGCCACAGGGGCTGCTGCCCTGAAGCCTGGTGCTTCCATGGCTAACACAGAACTTAATCCCTTTTTTTTTTTAATTTTGGCATTTGTGTATGAATTTGTGGTGTTTTGGGAGCCAGGCTGCTGGAAGAGGCAGGCAGGATGTGGCAGCTGTACTGTGGTTGTTTTTGGAGAGCCCTGGGGAGGAAGGAGCTGTCTTGGAGCCTGTTTGTCTCTCTTGTTTGTCCCAGCAGTGCCATCAGAGCAGCGCAGGAATAGATGGACACCCTTGGTTGAAGCTTTCCTTGCCCTCTGTGGGGCTGTGCTGCTTTGCTGTGGCTTTTGGAGCTTCTCCTGCAAGCTGATGTCCATGGGGACAGCTGCTGTAAGGACCAGGGGGAAGGAGGAAGAGGAGGCTCCTCCTGGAGAGGCTCTGGATCCCCTGATGGATCTGCAGGGACCTCCTGAGCTTTCCTGTGCCTTTCTGCTTGCCCAGGTGTCTGTGCAGGAAGCTGAGCTGGTGTTGCTGGAAATGGAGGGAGGGATGCTCACACCCTGTGAGCTGGCCTGGCCTCAGCCCAGGGGAGCTCAGGCGGTTCTGCAGAGCCCCAAAATGAGGAACAGGGCTATTTTTGTCTGGGAGCTGCCTCCTGTGCCCAGCCTGGCTCTCTGGGGGAAGTGGGCCTTCCTATCAAAGCCATTTCTGCAAGTGACCCAGCCCAGCATTCCTGGCATGCCTCAGCACACTTCTGCTTTTGGGCAATCAGTGCAGGCCTGGAACTGAGCTGGTCTGTTCCTGTGCAGCAGCGAGTTCTTGTTCCCTCTGCCCATTTATTGCAGCTTCAGTGCCTCTCAGCACTGCCCTGTGCATTAATGCTGTCTGTGTGCATGTGGGGGACAGAAGGAAGGGACAAGAGCTTTGGTCACAGACTTGCACAGGGCAGGATGTGCCCTGATGGCTCTCAGAGCCTCTTAGAGCTGGAGCAGTGACAGCAGGCAGCGTTGCAGTCCCCCTCCCAAATGTTGTGTTTAATCCCAAAGCTGGCTTTAGCACTCAAGTCACAGACAAATACTGAAAAGCCTCATAAGAAGTAGGAGGAACAGGCAGGACGTCAAAAAAAAAAAAAAAGTACAAATGAGGAGAAGTAATCAGCAGTTGTGGAACTACTGTGGTTTTCAGAAATCGAGGCTTTTGCCAGTAACAGGGAGCAGGTCTGTGCCCTTGAGCTTGCTTAAGAAGTTAATCTGTGCATGAACTCTGAGTCTTGGGCATCACTCAGAGCAGGGGTGGCTCTCTGAGCCTTCAGCCTCACTTTTGCACAAGTGAGAGGGCAGGATCACAGCACAGCAGTGGCACTGGAAGCTGGAGGCTCAGGTGAGACCCTAAAGCAGCCCTTGCACAGGTGAATGTGTAGCTGTGTCTGTCAGGGTTGCTCCAAAAAAGTAGCTTGGAACAAGCTTTAAGAGCTCTTTATTTTGTTTTCAATGTGCTGGTACCAAAAGACAGCACTTCAGAGAAGATGCCTCTCCAGTTGCTCCATGCTTTCCTTTTGCCCTTGTTCTGCCTCTGCTCTCCCTGCCCTGCTGGCCATGGAGAAGAGTCATTGTTTAAAGGTGTTCCCTGGTGGAGATCTCTGCCTCATGGGTGGCCCTGGGCATTTGGGAATTGTTTGGGGAGTTGAGCTTGGGTCACTGTGTCAGTCAGGGAAAGGGACATTGGGGTCCTGCCAAAGCAGGATCAGCTCTGGGACCAAGCCGGGCTCCTCTCCAGGCAGGGCCTGAAAGCCTCCCAAGGATGGAGCAGGCTCAGCCTCTCCTGAGAACCTGATCCCACCTCCCTTTTTGCCTGGAGCGTCTTTGGGGTGCAGATCTTGGTGTGTCCCAGCTGCTGTGCCAGTGGTTCCCTGTGTCCCCCTGGAACGTGGTGCCTCACAGAGGGCACAGATGGGCACAAACTGTGCTTTGAAATGAGAGGTTTGTTCCTCCTGAGCAGCACAGCACTGGCAAACAGACACAGGGAAATGGAATTAATTATGTGGGATGTTGTGGCATGACTTTGAACAAGGGGAGAATAAATAGGGAGGATTGAAAATCGGTGTTTACCTTCATGGAAAGTTGTGTTGCTCTTTCACTTGAATGACTTGATGGGAGTTTTAGGAGGGACAAAGCCCCCTGAGGGCAGCTCAGAACAAGTGATGAGGCAGGGAGGAGCAGGGCAGGCTCTGAGGCACAGACAGACATGTGGCCGGTCCAGCTGTGCCAGCTGTGATGCTACAGCCTGAGTCAGCTGTGACAGGCCGTGCTGTGGCCCTGTGGGCAGGACTGAGGTGCACATCTCTGCTCCCCCTGGGGGCTTTGGGCAGGCTGTGAGAGGCTCAGGGACCCTGGGAGAGCTGTTAACAGTGTGATCCCTGTGCCCTGCTCGGGCCAGGGAGGCTGAAACCAGGTCAGGCCTGCTTTTCATTGAGGTGACATTGAGGGGAGATCTGTTGGGTTGGTTTTTTTTCCTTTTTAAACCATCTGGCTGTAATAGAAGAGATAAATTGGAGCTTGTTTTCTAAAAACGAGAACATGTGCAGTGGAGCAGCATCTCTTATTTTTGTGCAGGAACTCCTGGGGCACCTCCAGGATGGGCTCTCCAAACCTCCCTGGGCAGTTCCAATCCCTGCCCACCCTTTCCATGGGGAAATTGCTGCTGGTGTCCAACCTGGCCCAGCCTGAGGCCATTCCCTCTCCTCCTGTCCCTGTTCCCCCCTGGCAGGGACATGTGCAGAGCCACAAGGTCCCCTCTGAGCCTCCTTTTCTCCCTTCCCTTCTGGTGTCCCCTCCCAAATTCTCCCAAATCTGCCCAAACTGAATTGTTTTATTCCATCAGGGCAGTGCAGGAGATGATGATAACACTTGCCTTGCAGAGCACTGTGAAAGTTAATTTGCTGATTATTTACAAAGCACATCAGAGCGCTGCTTCAGTTGTACGCGGGGTTGCGATAGCGTCTAATTAGTAATTCCTTATGACACTTCATTTTCTTTCTGCCATAAATATTGGCCTAATGGAGGGACAGCCCTGCCTGTGCTTGGCATCCCAGCACCTCAGAGGGAATAAAAAAAGCTGGATTTAGCTTGTAAACAATGCTTCTTTATCCCCCTCCTCTATCCCACCTGTCCCACAAAACCTCTGACCCTTTGCTTTGCTGCTGGTGTCCGTTGGTGGGTCACTGCCTGGGGAGGGCTCATCCCTTCCATGGAAGTCTCATTCCTGTGGAAAACCCTCTGCTCTCCCTCCTTCCCAGCCTCACAGCTCTGAGCCCTTCTTGCTGGGCAGGGGCAGGGAGGGATGAAGGGCAGGGAAGCAGGAGCTGCCATGGGAGTATCTCTGCCCTGCATTTCTGTGGGACCTGGAACTGGGATAACAGTACATGAGTTTCTCTCCCAGTTTTTCCCTTCCTTCCTCTCTGTCTTTGCCCAGGTTTGCATCCCATATTGAGCTGTTCTGTTCCAAGGTGTGTGTGCAGCATCTTGGCTTTGCTTTGGCCAGCGTGGATAGGAGATTTCATCCTGTTTTGTGTTGTTTTGCTCTTCTCCACGTAAGTACAACTCAGGGGCCTTTGCTGTCCATCACACAATGCTGGTTTTGCTCAGCTGTGAGTGGCTTTGGGCGCCTCTGAGGGTGTCAATATCCTGTGTGTTTAATGCTTCAGTGCAGCGAGTCCAGAAGCTTGTGATACCTATTTTTAGTGCTGAAAAGTTTTGACAGCTCCAGTGAAGCTCCATTATCCATCCCTTGACAGCCTCGTCAGCAGCGTGCAGCTTGTCACTCTCGCTCAGAGCTGCTTTTCCCAGTGAAATTCAAACTATTGGCAGGGATGGGGTGCAAGTGTGTCAGAACTCAGCGTGGAAATGACAGCAGCTACTGCCTAGTTTAAAAAAATATGTGAGAGGAGGTGTTTGCATTAGAGGTCTTGAGTAAAATGTTCCTCCTTGAGCATTCCCATGGAAGAAGGAAGCAGGCCCTGTTCTGTTCAGCTCTGCCCAGCCTTTGGATAACTCTCAGGGATGCACAGGGTGGGAGTGTTGGGGTGTCTGTGCAGGGCTGGATGGTCCTTGGGGGTCCCTTGGGTGTCTGCAAAGCCAAACCCTTCAATTTGCCAGGCAAACGCTCACATTTCACCTTGTGCTGGGCCAGAGGTGGTCCTGCCCCTTGTCCCTTGTCTGGGTTTGGCAGGCAGAGGGGCTGGCTCGCTGCCACCCTCCCCTCCCTGGAGCTCATCAGGAGCCTTTGCAGCTCCCTGTGGCCCAACAGCAGGGATCGGCTTTCCCAGGAGCTGATATATCTGCTGACCTCTCCAAAGGGAAAAAACCCTCCTGTAATTCATTACCTGGCTTCTGTAGCGGCTGAAAGGGAACCATTTGAGACTGAACAATACTTGGCTTTCACAACTGCCTTCCTAATCCCAAATAGAAACGTGAGGCTGAGAAAACCTTTCTGATAGCAGGGAGTGTGGATACATTCAACCCAGGATAATTTTCCATGGCATTAATGTTCTGTAATTGCCAGGGGTTGGTTTGCAGGTTTTTATTGGGCAAAGTGAAGGCAGGCAGGGTTAAACATGAATTTGAGGAGGGTAGGAACAATTCTGATGGTGGTGTGATGGTTTTCCTTCAGTGCCCTCTTGCGAGGTGCTGCTTCACAGGGTTTGAAAGTGGAGGTTTCAAAAAAGCAATGCAAGCTAA
Organism: Zonotrichia leucophrys gambelii; assembly: GCF_028769735.1. Classification (NCBI taxonomy): domain Eukaryota; kingdom Metazoa; phylum Chordata; class Aves; order Passeriformes; family Passerellidae; genus Zonotrichia; species Zonotrichia leucophrys. Next base: position 115,763,612 of record NC_088169.1, read on the forward strand.
GTCAGCCTTGTTCTTCAGTTTATGGCTGAATGCAAGATGGCTCGAGCCAAGCTGTGCCAACCCTTTGCTCCTGCCAGGCCACACCAAGAGTGGGATTCCAGGGTGAAAGCAGTGCATGGCTTGGCCACATCCTCCACAGGGCACTTGGAAGGCCAGGTTATGTGTGCAGGGCTGCAGTTTTTCCAGGATTCCCTGGAAAAGGGCACCAATATCCAAGTCATGTGTGCCCAGTGTCATCTGTGCTTGTGGGATGTCTGGAGAGGCACCAGCACTGGCCTGGACATCAGCTCCTCGGTGTTTCCTGAAGGGTTATTAGTGGCTGGCAGACCCCAGGTCGTGTCCTGAAGGATGTTTGATCAAACAGGGTGGTGATCACCTCAGGAACTCCACCATGACTTGCAGAGGGACCCGAGTGGCCCCACCTGTCTGGGTGCTGACACAGAACCTGCTCCAAGGACACCTGTGTGTGCAGGTGGAAAACAGGACAGATGCAATCATGAATTTTTGAAGCAGCCTGGCTTTGTAAAGTAAGCCTTAGTTAAGGAGATACGGTCTGCAGAGCCCTGTGTGAGCCCAGCAGAGGCTCCTGCTGTCTCACCTTGCTCTGTGCTCAGGCTGAGTCACTGGCTGAAGTGACTCCTTTCTGCTGCCCCAAGTGCTAATCCATTGTTAAAATGATATTAACTCATGCCTGCTAATTAGCAGGTGTGCTAGGGTGTGAGAGGCCCAGGACGTTAATCAAGGCTGATAAAAACACCTTTAGCAGGATACAGACCTGGATTGTGCCTGCCTTCCTTCCACCGCAGAGAAGGGCTGTGCTGTGGGACCTTTCTGGGTCTGGTGGGATCAAAAAGGTCCTTTCTCCTCTGGGCTCTGTGCTGGGATGGACATTTGGGGACCCAGAACCTCCTTGGAAGGTTCACAGAGTCACAGAATGTCTTGAGTTGGAAGGGCCCACAAGGACCATCCAGTCCCACTCCTGTCCCTGCACATCCACCCCAACAATCCATCCCTGGAGTGGTGTCCAAAGGCTCCTGGAGCTCTGTGGGGCTGTGCCCATTCCCTGGGGAGCCTGGGCAGTGGAAGAACCTTTTCCTGATCCTCCCCTGACACAGCTCCAGCTGTTCCCTGGGTCCTGTCCCTGTCACAGGGAGCAGAGATCAGAGCTGCGTCCCCCATTGAGGTGTGACCTAAACCTTCTCCATTCTGGTGGGATTCATTCTGCCAGAAGGATGGAAGGAGGAGAGACTCACCTGAGGAGGAGAGGGTCATTTTGTGCCCTGCAGAGCTCATGGCTGCTCCTTGGAGCTGCTGGAGGTGCCATTCCTGCAGCCACCCCATCCCCTCGGAGCTGGCCAGGCTGGCTGTGCCATTCCAGGCAGAACATCCCAGGCTGGCTCCCAGCAGGTTTGGCAGTTCCTGGCTGTCCCCAGGGCAGCCCGACGGGGTCAGGCTCTGCTCCAGGGAACGGGGACAGGAGGAGAGGGAACAGCCTCAGGCTGGACACCAGGAGGAATTTGTCCATGGAAAGGGTGGTGAGGCACTGGCAGGGGCTGCCCGAGGAGGTTTGGAGGTGTCCCAGGAATCCCTGGATGTGGCACTCAGTGCTCTGGGCTGGTGACAAGGTGGGCATCAGGCACAGGTTGGACTCGGTGGTCTCAGAGGCCTTTTCCAAGGAGATGATTCTGTGGTTTAAAACCCAGCAGTGGTTACAGCAATGTCTGAGGGTTCCTGCAAGCTGCTCTTAGAGCAGCTGATGCCTTCCTGGGAGTTGTGGCATGCCCAGGGATTGCTCTGGGTAGCTGGACGAGCTGTCCATGCTGTGGCAGGGTGCAGGTGGCACTGGCAGCAGAAGGGTGCTGCTGCCTTTGCCCTCTGAGTGTGAATTCAGTGCAGAATTGGCTGCTGATGTCACAGCAAGCAGCACCTGTCCCTCCTGTGCAGGGTGACAGCGTGGCTGCAGTGTCTGTGGGAGCTGGGGTGTCACACCTGCGTGTGGGTGCATGCCAAGGCTGCTCCAACGGGAGTAATTGTATTGTGACAGGAGTGATCCTGTTGTGATGGGAGCGATCCTATTGCGATGGGAGTGATCCTACTCCGATGGGAGTGATCCTATTGAGATGGGAGTGATCCTATTGCGACAGGAGCGATCCTGCTCCAATGGGAGTGATCCTATTGCAGTGGGAGTGATCCTGCTCTGATGGGAATGATCCTATTGCAATGGGAGTGACCCTGTTGCGATGGGAGTGATCCCACTCCAATGGGAGTGATCCCATTCTGATGGCAGCGATCCTATTGCAGTGGGAGCTCTGATGAGAGTGATCCTGCTCTGACAGGAGTGATCCCAATTCAGTGGCAGCGATCCCACTCTGACAGTAGCAATCCCATTCTGATGGGAGCGATCCTGTTCCAATGGCAGTGATCCTGTTCAGATGGGGGTGATCCCAATCTGATGGCAGCAATCCTGTTCCAACAGGGGTGATCCTATTGTGACAGCAGTGATCCCATTTCGATGGGAGTGATCCTGTTCCAATGGGAGCAATCCCATTCCGATGGTAGCGATCTCACTCTGATGGCAGCAATCTTATTGTGATAGGAGTGATCCCGCTCCTATGGCAGTGATCCCACTCTAATGGGAGCCATTCCATTCCGACAGAAACAGTGGAAGAACCTGCTCCTTTCAGCATGATTCCAATGGGAGCGATCCTGTTCTAGTAGCAACGATCCTGTTCTGACGAGAGTGATCCCAATCCAATGGCAGCAATCCTATTGCAGTGGGAGCGATCCCGTTCCAACAGCAGCGATCCCGTTTTGATGGCAATGATCCCGCTTCAATGGGAGCGATCCAGTTCCAACAGCAGTGATCCGGTTCCAATGGGAGCGATCCCGTTTTGATGGCAATGATCCCGCTTCAATGGGAGCAATCCCACTCCAACAGGAGTGATTCCTGGGTGGTGTGGGAGCTGTGCCCTGTTCCAGCGGCCCTGCAGGCAGGCACAGCAGGGCAGGCACCACAGCCCCCGTGGCCCTCTGAGTCACCATGGGTGGCTCACCAAACCTGCTCTTCTGCTCGGGGTTCCCAGCCTGAAAGCTGCTCTCCGTTTGTTTGTCTGCCATGGGAGCTGCTGGTTTGCTCACTCGGGGTTTAAATTCACCATAATGCTTAGGATTGCTCCCTGGGCCAAAGAGTGTCTGACCCCATCCAATCCCATCCCATCCCATCCCTCCTCCAGCCCTGTGCTGCTCTGGGCTGTGCCTGTGGTCACGGGCACCTCGTGCTGGGCGTGGGAGGCTCTGTGGGAAACAGCTGAGGTGAGGAGTCCAACCCAAGGCGCTGTTTGAAGTGGGCCCGGACTCACTGCTCACTCCTGTTCCTGGTCACGGGGGCTGTGAGCATGGCTGTGCCTTGTCAAATTGCTTCTCTGATATCTTGTCCCTGTCCCAAAATAGATTCATCTCCTCCCTTGCTCTGCACCCAGGCTGTGGAACCCCACAGCCTCTCTCCAGCTGTTAAACCCTTTGGGTGCCACAGCTGTCTGTCCAGCCCTGGGTCGGAGCCAGGCTCCTACATGTACCTTTTGCCTTTTTATTTTATTATTTTCCTCGTGGTTCTGTCCTTTTCCCAGCTCGTGGTCACTGCTGGGTTGCAGAGGGTGGGACTGTAAGGATATTGCTCAATAGTCGGTATGTCTGAAGCATCGTGCAGAGTTGTAGATGTTAATTTGTTAACTAATTTGATTTCTGCTTGTAAAGAACACTGACTGTGCTGTCTGCTTCTTTTTCAGAGCAGTTTCATACCTGTTTTTCCTGTCCCACATACGTGGTGCAGAGGCAAGTTGGGGGATAAACACAGATGGGTTTTGTGTTGGTATTTCTTATTTATAGCAACCATTAGCCAGCCCTGGGCTGGAGGACGCTGCTGCTGCTCAAATCTTAATCCCGAGACGGTTGTGTGGAAGTAGGGAATTAAGTAAAACCAGATCGATGTAATTCCTAATTCCCCGTCCTGGAAACCCTTCTGCACCTGTGGGAGCAGCTGCGGGTGTGTTTTTAAGGAGTCCCTTCCCAAAGCACCGTCCCTTACCGAGCAGGGAAGCCCTCGGGGTGCTGGGGGAGTGCAGGGCAGAGGCAGAAGGCACAGGCTGGGTCAGAATGGTTTATTTTCTGTCTCCTGCCTGCGGAATCCCGAGGGTTGTGGAGCCGGTACATCCGGCATCTCTCGGGCTCCTGGGGATCGAGCTCTGGGCTCCTCTCACAGCCGCTGAGTTCAGCCACCCCGGAGGGATGTCCTTAGGAATTCGCATTTCAGGAGCCAGCGGGGCTGAGTGGCAGCTCGTCTGCAGCCTGTGACGGCAGGAATTCATCAGGAGAGGGAGGGAGGGAGGGAGGGACGGCAAAACCCCAAACCTTCAAACACACCCCATTGACCCGTCTCATCTCGGCGTGAAACTTGGCCAGTTCCACCCACTCCGGAGCGGCAGGGGAATGCGATGCAGGCGCTTCCTCCTCCTCCTCCTCCTCCTCCTGTGTGCTAGCGGCGGCCGGGGCTCGGCGAGCAGCAGAGGCGAAGATGTTTGTGCTGCTGATGATGAGCGGTGAGAGCCGGGGATTGAATAGGATTGGGATGCGCCACCGGGATGCCGGGGTGGCTGTCTGGTGTAGGGAATGGGACCGGGATGCGGCACCGGGATGCCGGGCTGGCTGTCTGGTGTAGGGAATGGGACCGGGATGCGGTACCGGGATACCGGGCTGGCCGTCTGGTGTAGGGAATGGGACCGGGATGCGGCACCGGGATGCCGGGCTGTCCGTCTGGTGTAGGGAATGGGACCGGGATGCGGCACCGGGATGCCGGGCTGGCTGTCTGGTGTAGGGAATGGGACCGGGATGCGGCACCACCGGGCTGTCCGTCTGTGCTGTGTGTCCGGGAGGGCTCTCCCCTCCCGATCCCCTCTTTTGCGTGCTGCTTCCTGTGAGTTGTGTTCAGCTGGGCTCTCAGGCGCTCTTTGCTTCTCCAGGGTTTGTGCTGCTCGGTGCTGATTGAATGGGGGCCGGGGAGTTCATAGCTGAATTCCCCAAGAGAGAAAATGTGGTGTCGTGTTACCGACGGGAGATGTTCCCTTCTCCAGCTGTCTGGCTTTATTTGCCGTAATTACAGGTTGCCACGCTCTTTAATTGTTGAGAATGAGCCCCGTGAAAGGTTTCAACTTGACTGCAGCTCTGCTGGGTGTCTGCAGGGCAGTGCTCTCCCTTTTGGGGTGGAATGCTCCCACTTCCCAAAGATTTGGGAACTCTGCCCACCTGGGACTGGGGGGACAGGGAGAACCTCATTTTCCTGCTGGTTCCTTCAGCGATGGCTTATCAAGTTATTTGATGGCTTATCAAGTTATTTAATATCCCGGGCGCTATCTCAGGATCTAAATTGCCTAATTCTTGGGTCGGTGACAGGAAATGTGAGCACAGAGCCCTGGCTCTGCAATTGCTGTGACTAAGCATGGGGCTGAGCACCCAGCAGCAGTGCTGTGTCCTGCCCTGCTGCTGTGCTGTCCCCAGGGCTGCTGGGACACTGTGACAATGTCAGGGCTGGCTCCTGCTGTCCCCAGGGCCATGGGCAGGGACCTGCCCTGACTCAGAGCCATGCGAGCCATCAGCTGTGAGTAATCCTCGGGGCACAGGCAGAGGATCCTGCATGCCTTTTCCTGGGATGTAAGTCGCTCTGGAAATGCGCTCTCGGAGTTTTGTTTCACGGAGCAGAGCTGGCTGTTGGTTCCCTGGATGGTGTGTGAATATTGCAGGAGGGATTTACATTCCCACACGTGATGGGCGCTGTGGAACGGAGCGAGCAGGTTTGGTGGGTGTCACTGCCCTGCCTGTTTTCCCCCATCCTTGCAGAGTTTGAAGTGATGTGTGCATTATGGAACAGGGGTGGAAAAGTGCTGTGCTCAGCAGGGCGGGCTGGGCTGAGGCATCAGGTGCCCAAATGTGGCAGGCCTGCTCGTGCTTCCTGGGGAACCTGCTCTTTAAAGGGTGCCTGGCTGGTTCCTAACTGGTTTTGAGGCAGAAATGCTTTATTTTTCCAAAATGCCTGACAGAAAAAAAAAAATCTGCCAAACCGCAAATTTGCATCATTTCAGCGTTTGCTTGAGCTTAATGCTTGTGCTCTGGGAGATGAGTGGTAGGGCTCCTGCTGGAGTTGGTGTTGAGGAGAAGCATTGATTTGGCAGTGAGTCTGTTAGGCAGCAGTGTTTGGAGCAGGCTCGTTTGTCTCTAATGAAGTTACACACTGTGGCTGGACTCGTAGGTAATGGCTGTTTGGAAAGGGAGCCCCAGGGAAACACAGCTGATCCCTGCAGGATCAGTGGCTGGGCTGCTCCAGGGAATGCCTGGGAATGCTCTGCCCAAAGCTGGGGCAGCAGGATGAGCTGGCAGCAGTGGGAGCTCCCAGCAGGATGGCTTGGCTCTGAACTGTGAGCTCGCTGTGTGCGTCAGGCACAGACACCTCGGTGCTTCCCTCTGGCTCTGCTGGGCTCCCAGCTCTGAGGGTTATCAGCTCAAAAAATTAAAGGGGCTTTGATGGGGGCAAAAAAGGCCTTTGGAATAAAATACCAGCTTTAAATAGTTAATTGTAAAGAAAAATCCAGTGCAAAAGTAACAGTGGCATTGAGTCTTGGCAGGAATTCATCAAGGAGGAGGATGAGTCTGTACTGATGTGTCTTCCTGGGTATTATTTCGTTAAACTGGCGGCTGTGCAGAGCATTCCGGGGAGTTTTATGGCCCAGTAATCCATTGCTGGATGAGGGGAATACATTATTTATAGATCAGAGTGTTTTAACATCCTCGCATGGGTTGTTTAAGGAGGTCAGGATGCGGAGCAGTGGGAATGGGATTAGCCCAGCTGTGCCATGAGCAGGGGGCGAAAGGGGAAGTTACCACGTAGATGTTGGTGTTTTTATTGTGCCTCACGAGGCACAGGTCACAAAAGAGGGGTTTCCAGAAGCGGGATGGAGTTTTTATTGCTTGTGACATGTCGGATTGTGAGTGAGCTGGAAGCAGACAGGAGCATCCCTCTGCCTGGTTCAGAGCCCCGCTCTGGCTGCGTGTGTGTGTTCCCAGGGGGATGCAGGCACAGGGCTGAGGAGGGGCATGGATGGATGGATGTTGGTGAGGGCTCCAGCCCCTCCTGCCTGTGGTGCTGCTCCACGTGTGAAGGCTTTCTGCTCTGTCTGTGCCGTGTCCCAGCGGCACAGCCCCGTGAGCCCGCGCTGCCACGCAGGTGCTGCATTCACTGCACAGTGCTTTTAGTGTAATTGCTTCTTCAGGCTGCCAGGCAGGCTTGCCACGGGAGCTGGGATGTGCTGTTCCCAGGCAGCTCAGAAAGCCCTCCCAGAGCCAAGCAGGGCAATGGTGTGGGCAGGGAAGGGGTGCCCATCGGGCTGAGCCCAGGCAGGGCCCTGCTCCTGGTTTGCCTCAGGAATCCCCCTGCTTCCAGCACCCACAGCAGTCCCCAGTGCTGTCTGCCTTTGGTATTCCCAGCTGTGAGCTCTGGGCTGGCAGAAGGCAGCAGTGGTTCAAATCTGACACTTTGCAGTAGTGCTTAGACATGGTGGCACTCAGTGGTCTCAGAGGTGTTTTCCAGCTGTAACAACTGTGTGATTCCATGGTTCTAGGGGTAGTTAGGAGCCCAGGCTCCTGCTGATGTTACAGGGTTTAACCAGTGGCCAGGCATCCTCTGCAAGAGCTGTGTGCCTGTTGTTGGGAGGAGCATGGAAAATGTGCCGTGGTGCCACTTGAGCAAGGCTGGTACGGGGCAAAGTGAGTCACCCTGCACTGCCAGAGTGCCCCTGAGTTACAGGGAGTGAGCAGCAGCTCTGGAGCTCCTCTGGGCTCACCACAAACCACCCTGCACATGTACATCCTGCTGGGAGGCAGGACATTGCCCAAAATCTGCCATGGGCACTCAGCACTGTGGCAGTCACAATGGGCGTGCTCTTGTGTGGGTGTGAGGGCAACAGGGGTGCCAGTGGGCAGCCACGGCCTTGGGAGCAGCTGTGTTGATTTCTGAAGGGGCAAAACCAGTTATTTTCAGTTATTTCCTTCTGAAATCTGCTCTGCATTTCTATTTGTATTTTCCCATCCAAACAGTTTGGGAGCCATGGGCTCAGTTTCTCCCGTGAGGTGCAGAAGAGTGAGTCACTTGTTGAGGGGATGTGATACTGGGTAGTAAGTGCAGAACCAGCTCTGGAATTGCAGAGCCTTTGTGCAAGAGGTGTTTGTTCCTGTGTGTGGAGGGAAGTGGCCCTTTGATTTGTGTTGGAGCTGTTGTCCTGGTGCTGGAGCTGTTGTCCCTGTGCAGAGATGAAGCTGGGCAGTGTAGGGCACCAGCAAGGCAGAGCTGCAGCAGCTGGGGAAGGTGCCGGACCTTTCCAAAGCCACAAAGTGGTTTTGGGGTCTCTGAAATAGCAGAAGTTGGGCAGAAGAAGGGAAGTGTGTAGGTTTTGCATGACTGCCTTCTTCCCTTGTTTCTGGGGGATGCTGGGATTCCCTCCATCCCTTCCAGTGCCCGGTGGCAGTGCTGGGTGAGCCCCCAGCCCCTCCAGCAGGCAGAACAAAGCACCTCGTGCTGTCTGCTTCCCACTGGGAATTGCCTGGCTGCTCGTTTGCATCGGGCTGGGTGGGGAAGGTGTGTGCAGAGTGTGCCCCGGGCCCTCAGACACTGCCGTGCAGACAAAGGCTCCCCATTGCGCAAGGGCACCCCGGGAAGGGAGCTGGGTGCAGCCACCTCAGCAAATCCTTCAGGCTGGAGAAGCTCTTTGGGGTCAGCCAGTGCCACTGTGCCCAGTGCCCACCTTGTGCCCAGTCAGAGCACTGGGTGCCACCTCCAGGGATGGGCACTGCAGGAGCTCAGGAGCGCTGGCACAGCCAGGAGAGACAGCACAGAGGTTGTGCATGGTCCTGCCAGCTTTCTCCCCATCCTTTTTTGCCCCCCATCCTTTTTTGCCCCCCATCCTTTTTCCCCCCCCCCCAAACACACAGAGCCAGGGAGACTTGAGGCGCAGTCCAGAACTCTTTTATCCTGCACAACTTCCAAGAGAACATTTATGACAATAACAAGCCTGTGGGAGTCAGTTCCTCGCTGATTTTTTTTTTTCCCTCCAAATTAATCTTAATGCTTTAGTAACATCTGGATGATTGCTTGGTAATCTTTTTCTGGGAAGTGCTTTTGTATGTGTGTGTGTACTTTGTTGTGGAGTGATAAATCACTGTAATTTACCAGCCTGGTTTTTAAAAATTTGGAGAGTCATCCTGTGTGATGTGTTCCTTGGAGCTGTCATTCCTGGAGGCACCTGAATGGATCCATGACATTTCAGCTCCTGTTTACTGCTTCAAACAGCTCTTTGTGCTTGACATGCTTACCTGAGCATACCTCGAAGTTTGGAGTTTGTGGAGAGTTTTCTAAAAGGGAAATTAAAAGGAATATAAGGGATTTTTGAGGAGGAGTAAGATGCAACCACTTGTTTTAAACCATCTGGGGTTGAGGAATTCATATAAATGTCCAGATGAAGAGTGAGAAGCTGTTGGCAGTATCCCTGTTCATGGCTGTCTGTTCCCAGCTGGCTTAGGCAGGTGAAATGTGCCCTCAGCCCTGGTGAGGGCTGAGGCAAGACAAGGGCAGAGTTGCACATCCATGAGGTGCTCCAAGAGCTGATTCTGTGTTTCCAAACCTGGTGAAGCAATGCAGGGAACAGGCAGAGACTGTCTGGGGCCATGAGAGACTCACAGAGCCCTTGGTTTGGCTTCTGGGCTGGGGGAAAAAGAGAAACCAGGGCTTTTTTGGCTTGGAGAGTAGATCCACCTGCAGGGCTTGGGAGAAGGGGCTGGATTGTTTGGGAATGGAGGCATTGCAGGGAGGGTGTGCTGGCAGCCTCGTGGGGTTCACAGCCAAGGGAGAAACCTCGTGTTTGCCAGTTCCTTAGAGCTGAACTCCTTGGGAGCTCTTGTACAGGCAGAGCAGGGGGCACAGAGGGGCTGGCACTGAGCAGGGTCAGGATTTGGGCAGGCTGGAGGTCACACAGAGGGCCTGGTCCCTCTGAATCTCTGCAGGGACTGGGATGTATCAGGGTGCATTGGCTGGTGCTGCAGAGCAGGAGGCTGACCCACTCAGGGCCTGCCAAAACCTGGCTCCAGTGCTGGGCAGCACTGATCTCTGCCCTCTGGGACAGTGACAGCACCCAGGGAAGGGCTGGGGCTGTGTCTGGAGGGGTTTAGGCTGGATTTAGGGAAAGGTCCATCCCCAGAGGTGCTGGGCACTGCCCAGGCTCCCCAGGGCATGGGCACAGCCCCACAGAGCTCCAGGAGCCTTTGGACAGCACTCCCAGGGTCAGATTGGCATTGTTGGGGTGTCTGTGCAGGGCCAGGAGCTGGGCTGGGTGATCCTGTGAGTCCCTCCAGCCCAGGATATTCATAGCTCCATGATTCTGTTCAATTCCATAGGAAACGGGAGCTGGGGCTGTTCTGCTGCCTGAGGCAGGACGGTGATTCCCCCATCAGCACCAGAGAGATGGAAACGAAATAATTGCCAGTGCCAGGTCTGTGATGACAGCAAAAACAGCTCCAGCTTTGTGCGTGAGGCCCTGGGCCCAGGCTCACATATCCTCATGTGATGGGGAGCTCTGGTTTCAGCCCATGCAGGGTGAATCCAGCCAGCCCCATTTCTAGGACATAGACCTGCCATCCCTGTGGCACATCCTGCCTTGCACTGGGATGGGCTCCTAGTCCAAGCTCCAGGTTCCCCAGGCCAAGGGGCTCATCCTGCTGCTCCCCAGAACTCAGGCTGAGCTGTGCTTATCCCAAGGTTTGGTTTGATTTGATTTGATCACCTTGTGTTTGAAACAACTGCCCAGCCCATGATCCCAGAGCTCAGCAGCCTCAGGAGGAGCCCAGCTCACCTGGCACTCACACAAGATTGCAGATATTTATTCAGCTCTCTCAGAGCAATCTTGAACCTGCTCATCAGAGTGTGCATCTCACTTGAAGCCACTCCAGCTGTGCAGAGCTATTTTTGCACAGGAACCCTTTGAAATTTTAATGCACTTTTCGCTCGTTGAACCCCAAAATGAGTCACTTAAGGGAGCAGCAGCAGCAGTTTTACACATCCTCTGCCTGCAACCTGTTGCTTTCACTGACTTTTCTGTAACCTGCTTTGGGCCTTGATTATTCATGGAAAAAGTGAAACACATCCAGGTGTTTCTCAGGAATGTGATGGGATTGTTGGGGTGTCAGGAGTTGGACTTGATCCTCATGGGTCCTTTCTAATTCAGGATGTTCTGTGGATCTGTGGTTTGAGGTTATGGCAGCATGTAGACTGCTGAGAAGGAATCAAGGACCAGAACCTTTTCAGCAGGTACATAAAATTATCCTTTCATCAAATTCTACTTACAAATAAGATCTGGTTTTGAATACAGGAAGATGAAACCTCGTGGATCTGTGGTTCAATATTGTGGCAGCACGTAACACTGCTGAGAAGGAATCAAGGACCAAACATTTTCAGCAGGTATAGAAAATTACCCTTTCATCAAATTCTTCTTACAAATAAGGTCTGGTTTTGAATCCAGGGAGATGAAACCTCATGGATCTGTGGTTTGAGGTCATGGCAGCACGTAACACTGCTGAGAAGGAGCAAAGGACCAGAACCTTTTCAGCAGGTACATAAAATTACCCTTTCATCAAATTCTTCTTACAAACAAGATCTAGATTTCAATGCAGGGAGATGAAACCTCATGGATCTGTGGTTTGAGGTCATGGCAGCATGTAACACTGCTGTGGAGGAACGAAGGACCAGAACCTTTTCAGCAGGTACATAAAATTACCTTTTCATCAAATTCTTCTTACAAACAAGGTCTGGATTTGAATACAGGGAGATGAAGCCTCGCAGAGCTCCTGATTCATTGTCTAAATGGCAAGGAAATGTCGTGGCTGGCTGAGCTGCAGCGAGCTGTGAGTCACATCCCCATGGAGCTGGGGACAGCAGGACAGACTTGCCGCCCCCCTGGCAGCTCCTGCCTCTCCCAGCAGACGGCTGCTCCGCGTGTCACCGTGAGCAGAGCTCTGCTGAGGTCCCACAAACTCCATCCACCCATGGGGAAGCCTCTCCCAGCCCCTCCTCAGCTCCCCACTCCAAGGGCTTTCCAAAGCCCCCAGTGCTCCAACTCCTGCAGCTCACCAAGGCTTTCATTTCCAGGAGCCTGGAAATGAAAAATCTTATTTTATTGCTCAAGCTGGACCAAATTTCACATTGAGAGTCTCTGCTAGTAAAACTGGCAGAGCAGTAAGAGGATTATCTTGGTCCAACCTCTCTTTTTAAACCTAGCAGAGGAATGCCAGGGGCCAGGGATTCATGTTCCACTGTGCCTGACCTACAATTTATGGCAGCATTATCCCAGAGTCATGGAGCGGGTCCCACAAGTCTGGAGGTGCTTGTGACTCCTTTCACTTGATTTTAGAGGCCTTTTCTGATGAAGTGGCACCGTGCTGTCTGAGGAGATATTTGTCACTGTCCCCTGCATGGGCACCTCACCTGGATGATCTCAAAGGTCCCAAACCATTCTGTGGTTCTGTGATTTACTCTGGTTTTCTTTCAGTGGTACAGCAAAGGAGCTTCTCAGGCTGTAAAAGGGGCTTTGAGACTCAGGGAGATTTCAGGTTCTTGCTGTGAGTCCCTGGAATTGGGTTGAGGAGCAGAGCCCTAATCTAGCACCTTTTTGCTCAGACACAGCTTTGGTTAAGCCTCACCCCTGAACAACCCACTAAAGCTGTCAGGCAGCTGGGGTGCTGAAATCCTTGCTTTGCAATTTAATGAAATCCTCTAGAATTTAAAAACTTGGGGGTGGAAAGGAGCCTTCAGCATGAAATAGCCCCGTCCTTGTGTGATGAGCATCCCCCACATCTGGGCTGAGAGTTCTCTGAATAGGTGAAAATGACTGTTATGTAGGGAAACCCAGGGGGATGGACCCACCCCGAGTGAGCACTGCAGGCATTCCATGGCAGCCATGGCCCCAGATGGGCCTCCCCAGGCCCAGCTTTGTGTTGGGCTGGGTTTATCAGCAGCACGGGCTCTGAGATGGTACCTGTTGGGGATGGGGATGGGAGGGCTGTGATTATCCCCCTAGCTGCACTCCAGAGCTGTTATTTCATTCCCACTGTGGCTCTGAAATGGTGCTCAGAGGATTAGGGGGATGTGGATGTGAGCAGCTTGATCCCCGAGAGCCTGGGCTGGGTTATTGGGGATTCCTGCAGAAACTGAGCTGAGAAATTGGGAGTTTGGGCTGAAGGACCATTTGTACCTCAGCTTGCCACAGCTTTGTGCAGATAACCCTGTTCTGTGGCTCCAGGGGGGTGGATGCACGTTGGCTGTGCTGCTTTTAGTAAGACAACGTTGAAATATTCTAAATATAACCCTTTGTTAGTCCAATGCAAGACCATTTTAATTTTAAATCAGCAAATATTTCAGCTGGGCTTCCATAAAGAGTATTAGTTTTTAATTATTTCTGGCATTTTCCCTGATTAAAAATGGAATTTATGACTCTTCTAGTTCTAATTTTGTTTACTGACTTGGCAGGTAGCATTGCTCATAGTTTCCTCCATGAAAGGCACTGTCATATTGAAAAAGCTGCATGGCTCTTGCATTGATGTATTTCTTCACCTGAATGCATTGGGAAAATATTGGTAGATTTATTTAAAGTAGATTGGAAAACATTGGTAGTTTTATTTAAAAATTGGTAGATTTATTTAAAAAATATTTAAAGCTGGTGATGCTAACAGCTTATTAATTGTTGTTGTTTGAGCATCAGGATTTGTGTGACATCAGTCAAACTTCATGGTCAGTCTAGTCCAGGATGTCAATATTTGGTTTCCCTTCAGCTGAATTAAAATTTATAGTTGGCTGTCATGATAGTAAATGGGATTTATTTTGATTAATTGTTCTCTGTGTGTAAATTCCAACCCATTGTGGTGTTCATAACCTGTTGTGCATCATCTTTTGCTGAGTACATCCCTAAAAATGGAGGCATGCAAGGTCCTTATGAATAGTATCCTTTCTGTGGGAATTTATCACCCTGTTACAACTGGCACAGCAAAATTAGACAGCAATTGGTTTTTTGAATTTTATGTTGGTGTTAAGAACCGTGTTCAGTGCTGTTATTTATTACTTGCCTTAAATACCGGCTAAGTTAGGAAACATCTACAGTGGGACATGTTATTTATCTGCTCACAGCATGTGGCATGCTCCAGAATATTCCCCCAAACTCCTAAATGGATTAATTGGGCAAAATCTCCCGCAGCAGATAAACAATTCTGCTCTGCTTCACGTGGGTGGCTGGAGTTTGAGCAGAGAAAGCCTCCAAGCAGTGTTCCTGTGGGATTCCCAGCTCCTGGTTCAGTTCAGGCTGGCGGGCTGAAGCTGTGTGTCCATGGATTTCCACCTGGAATTTCTCTGGGAAAAGAACTGCAGTGCAGAACTCCAGTCTGCTGGGATGGATCCATCCCTGGGCTCTTTTGGGAGCCCCTTTCCCACTCCAGCAGCACTCAGCTGTGCCCAGCTCTCCCATCACCACACCTCAGCATGGCCCTGTGAGTGCACAGGGTGTTTGTGGGCAGAGCAGGAGATGGGCTCTGCAAGTCTTGCATAAACAAATGGCACTTGGCAGGCAGGACGCTGCCCTGCTCCGGCCTGCTCGCTCAGGGTTCCAGTAGAACGGGCTCCCTGGTACAGGAATATCCCAGCAGAGCTGGAGCCAGGGCAGGGCTGCACCTTCTCCCTTTGAAGCACCATCCTGCCTGTGTTTGCATTTTCTGCAGTTTTCCTCATGTGCTGGCAGAGAAATGTCAGGGTAAGTTCCCTGAAAACAAAGGATTGGAATGAATGAAGTCTTTTTCTCTCTTAGTCCTGAAACTGGTTATGGGCTTTGCTTTTTTTTTTTCCCCTAAGCCAGTTAGGTTGGGCTTTAAAGAACAAACCTCAAACCCCAGACAATGCAGTAAAGCCAAAAGCTCGGAGCAGGTGTTGCCCACTTGTTCAAACACGTCCAGGGCTTGTTTCCTTTTCAGGCAGGCTCTTGGAAGTCAGGCCTTGAGGAGGAAAACGAAAATGGAGCTGTGGAGCATGAGCTCAGAGCGGGGGCCCTGTGCCCCAAAATTGTGTGTTTACATGTGGGGCTGTGAGAGGAGCAGGTTGTTAACCCTGCTGAGCCCTGGCAGCAGAGGCACGTCTCACACTCAACCTTCCCAGGGCTCTCCAGCCTTTTTGTGTGTTTGTTGTAATCCCTCTGCCCTCCCTGGGGCTGCCATGGATCCCTGGCAGTGCCCAAGGCCAGGCTGGATGGGCTTGGAGCAGCCTGGGACACTGGAAGGTGTCCCTGCCATGGCAAGGGTGGCACTGGATGGGCTTTAAAGTCCCTTCAACCCAAACCATTCCATGGTTCTGTGATTCCCATGCTGCAGATCATGAGCTGGGATTTTTGCTCCATCTCCTGCAGAAACAAACACTCATTCTTCCTGATTTCACTTCCATGTCCAGATCCCATCAGGGCATGGTTCCTCCACGTCAGGAGTCCCCATCCTGACATGTTGTCTTCCCTGTAAAGCTGGAGGTGCCCATTGTGTAAAAACCTTTCACAAGTCACTTTGGGCTGGGAAAAGAGCGTAGTGGGGCAGAGCCTGCAAGCTGGAGCAGAGAGGTGCCCTGCCAGGTGATTATACATTCCTTTTCATGGCTTGTTTGGGTTTTTTTAAGAGGCAGAGAATGAGTTGAGGCATGTTGGAGCCTGTGTGAGGAGCGATAATGGAGTGCTGCTCTCCTTTCCCACAGCTGGGCGGAGGGAGGACGTGCCAGAGCTCAGTGCCTGGCTCCTTGTGCTCACAGCCCTGTCCCTGGGGCTGCTGGCACATGGGGAGGTGCTCAGGGGGCTCTTCTCTTCCCTGTGACACCCTCATCCCTGTGCCTTCCTCACCGTGGGGCTCCTGCTGTCCCCTTTCCCATCCCACCTCCCCATCCATGCAGTGAGCTCTGCGCTGAGCTGTCCCCCTTGTCCCCTCTCCTCTGCCCATCCTGGCTCCTCAGGTAAAACAGACCCCAAAGGGGATGGGGGTGATGGAAATGGGCCTCAAAGCACATTTGCAGCCATGCCTGTAGCGGTTTATTTGTCTCATTTCAGAGCCATTCCACGGCTGGTTTGAATTACCCCTCCCTCGTGCCCCGTTGTGCTGGTGGATGGCCAGGCTGAGCAATATCCCGATATTAACTGGTGCCCTGGGATTTCGGGCGCTGCTTGGAGGAGCTTCCCTCTGCTTCTGAGCATTAAGTCACTCTGCAAATGTTTTTATTGTCTTAAAGAGGGGTTTACTGCCTGTTTACATAATTACTAATCTAATAATTGCAGTGGAACTGAGCCCTGAAAGTTGGTGGATCTTTGTGAAACTCTGAACAAAGGAAGCCCGTCAGGTTTTTGTAACTTTTATAAATATAAGCCTCTGGAACAATGTAACTGACAGAAATCCCACAAAAACGTCCCAGTTAATGGATTTTCTGTTCGCAGCACTCTGTAGGGTTACAGAAATGCTGGTGGCTAATTGCAGCCTTACAGATGGCACCAGGAGGGATGGATTTGTGCTGCCTGCCTTTGGCTCCCTGCAGTTCAGAGCCAGGAACACTTTTTGCAGAGGGAGGAGAGTATCTGGCTGCTTTTGGGTGCTTTGCTGGGAGAATTTCAGGTATTTTAAAAACTTACACGTAAGTCGTTAACAAGGATGTGTTCAGAGCTTATTGTGAGTTTCTTTTGAGGGGCACTTTTTTGTTTGAATGGGAAAATAAGGTGGGGATTGTGACCTGGGAGATGGCAGAGAACTGCCTGTGCTTCCTCCTCCTTCTCCTCCTCCTCATGACGGGCTCTGCTGGGGCACAGCAGGGAGAAGGGAAGGAGGAGGAAGAGGAGAAGGAGAAGGAGCCTTCCCTGCAGCCAGGGACAGCCCCTGAGAGGGGCCAGTGCAGCTGCTGGGGGGGCTGTGAGTCAAGGAAAAGGTCCTAAAAATGAGGAAATTTTTAGGAAAACAGAGGAAATGTTCTGTGGAAAACAGAGGAATAACATCTTGTTTCTGTGAGCTCTCCCCCTCTGTTCTTTGCTGCCTTTGGCCTTTTCCTTCTCGCCGTGAGCGTTGGGTGTGCGCGGCAGGGCGAGATTTCCCTCTGTGACATCGGGAGCTTTTTGCTCCCTCTCCAAACCTCGTGGCTGCTTTGGGGGCCTGGTGCAGAGCCCAGGGAGGGAGTTTGGCCCCGTGAGCCCCTGAGCAGCGTGGCTGCTCTCTGGCCGGCAGGCAGGGTGTCGGGGAGCCGCTGTGCGCGGGCGGCACCTCGCCGTGCCCCAGCTTGTGTGTGCCCGGGCTGGGCAGCTCCCCGGGCAAGAAAAGGCTGCAGTCAGCACTGTGCAGCCAGGGAGACAGCCCTGCTTGCCCTCTGCCCGTCCCTGCTGCAGCCCCACACATGGGGAACCATCAGAGAAACTCCTCCTGGAGTGTTTGTGTTGCTGTGTCACGCCGTTGGAGCTGTGCTGCTGCTGGGGAGCTCACCCTGAGCTTGGTGTGCTTTGGGACTTGAGGAGAGATGTGTCACTGTGAGCACATCGGCATTTTGCTGCTGTGACCGTACTGCAGTGGCCTCTGCAGGCTCAGTCACAGGTCGTGTCCCTGGCCAATGTTTGTGCTGTGGATCTGGCCCCAGTGTGGGGCTGTGCTTTGAGTGCTGCGCTGCACAGAGCTGTCCTTGCTCCCTTAATGTACAGGGAATTACATCTTGAGAAAGGTTTTGCCAGAGTTGATTAAAAACTGTGAATAATGAAGTACAAAATAGGAGGGTTTTTACCTCTTCCCCCTCTTTTCATGTAGCTATGTCAGTTCTGAAGAGTGGTGGAAAAAACCTAAGAAAACAAGTAAGGAAGGGAATTGCATTTGAAATATTTTGATATTGTTAATGAGTGACCTGAAAGGATGTACAGCCCATCAATGGTGTGTGATAGGGAGATCTTTTCAGACCAAGGCTGTCTTTGATGGCAGAACATCAGAGGTCCCCAGAGCACATGTAGGGCAGAGTCTCTAGTAGGGAGCAGAAAAGTTCAAGGTGGAACCCCCTGTACTGGCACAGAGATTATTGCCCCCCAAAAGGAGATGCAAGGGCTGGTGCAGAACCATGGAGTGTTTGTTTAGCTCTGTTGTAAATATGTCCTTTGCTTCTCTCTTTAAAGGGCTTCCCTTGGAAATGGCAGCAGTCACTGAGTGTCTGAGGTGCATCACTCTCTGCAGAAATAGTCACTGCTCTGCCCTGGGTCTGCAGGATCAGTGTGAGACGTGGCTGTGGCTGCTGGTGGAGGGGAAGGCACGGGACAGTCACCTCTCCTGGTGGAAAAGTGTCTTTCAGGAGGAAATCCCTGGTCCCTGATGTTATTTTTAACACCCTTTGGAGTAAAAGCTGCTTTCAGCAGTAACACAGTGGGGGCTGTGTGCATGCAGACAGGAGCAGTGCTGGGAGGTTACTGGGAGAGGCTGGATGTCCCTGCAGCCTGGAGGTGGCTCTGTGGGGGGACAGAGGCCACTCAGGTGAATTGAGGAGCTCAGGTGGGACAGTAACTCCCCTGCAGCACAGGCAGGGTGCCTCTGGTCAGTGTGTGCACAGATAGACTGAGCGTGCATCTGCTGCAGGGTTTGCTTTCACTTGGCTGGGAATGCTGCCACAGAAAACACTAGTGGCTTTGGCAGCCACTAAAATCATCTCCTGCTCTCTAAATGTAGAGAGGAAACTGGATATTTTTCTTGCAGGGCTCTTTTGGAAAAGTGAAACACTGAAATGATGGAATGGCACTTGCTGCTGAATATCAGAATATAGAGAATATCAGATGGAGAATATCAGTCCCAGGTTGGAGAAGACCTGTGAGGTGTGGGGTCCAAGCTGTGCCTGCTGTCACCGAGTGCCGTGGGCACTCATTAATTACAGTGCTGGGTAGATTTGCTGTGGTTTTGTTTGGTGGTGAGGCTGGTACCTCACCAGCCTGGCATTTGGAGGAGGCATTGCTGTTGTTTTATGAGCAGTTTGCATTCCTCACACATATTTTAGAGTGCCTAAAAAAAATTCCCACTTCTTCATACTTGAGCTCAGTGTTTTGTTTGTGTGACTGTAGCCAGCATGAAAAGGAGTGAGAGCCTGGTGCTGAAACATTCCCACTAGGGTTTGGAGCATCTCTGCCTGCTCCTTGTCTGGCACTGCTTTTTGGGTCATTTTCAGGGAGAATTAGGCTGGAGCTGTGTGCTGTGCAGGATGCCAGGAGCTCACAGGTACCAGCCCTGCAGCTGCTCACCTGGCACCCCTCACAGGCAGCAACATTCTGCCCTTACTGACCACAGATTGCAGATTGCAGAGCCAGAGCAGGACCTGCCCCAACTGTGCAGGATTTGGTGTTGGTTTTTTCCTGCTGCTCAGGAGCAGCGAGAGTTTGGGAAGGACGAGCTGTGTCCCTGTGTGCAGCTGTGATCCCTGGGTCTGGGATCAGCCCCTGCGCCCCAGCTGGATGCACTGCTCAGCTCCTCTCTGCCTGTGCTCCATTCACAGCAGCTTTGTTCTGAACTCCTCTCAGAGTGAAGCTTCACTTCTGCTGGAGGTGTCTGTGTTAACCTTGGCCACGATGAGGATTGCACATCCCAGATGAGGTCAGTGTCTTGTGCAGCATCAGGCACTGCTGTTTCTGCCTGGCAAGCCCTGCTTGGTGCACCCTTTGATTTACATTTGCTTTTCTTGGCATTTCTGTCACACCCAGGGAGCTCGTGGTCCTCTGGGATCAATGTGAGACACGAGGTCTGTTCTGTGCTCTGACTCTTCCCAGCCTTGTGTCCTCAGCACAAGTCACCAGCACATTTCATTTTTATGTGTCTGCACTGAAAACATGAAAAGGCTTGATGAGGTAATTCTCTCCTCAGCACAACCTCTGTGCGAAGTTTCTTATGCAGATCATAATTCCTGTGCCACTTTTTGTCATCCTCAGCTGCACCAGCAGTTTCCTGGAAAGGTGTCTTCTGCCTTTCCTCCTCTGGAAAATGGGTCATCTTCTTGCAGGGAGTGATCAGGAGCAGCAGGCAGAAATTAATTCCCATTTTTCCTGTGTCATTCCTTGTTCCATCTCCCAGCTGTGCTCCCCAGCCTTGCAGCCCATGGACAGACAGATGGACACATCACTGCTGGGATCACTTGTTCTGTACTCCCAGGCAGGATCCTGATCCGCAGGTTTTAATGTAAAAATTCCTTCCCACAGCCCTGTGGTTGCTTCTCTCATGGGTTTGGGATGCAGATTGAAAGCTGCTGCTGACTGGCACGTTTCAGGCTCTGGATTTTGCTCCTGATAACCTCAGATGTGGTGATTCACATGCCTCTCCCACCATGCACTCCCTGGAGAAGGAGGCAAAGCCTTCATTTGAGTGGGAGGCCACACTCAGAGCTGATGGGGATCAGCTTTCCCCCCTGAGCTGCCTTAGTCTGGTGTTTGGTACTTCTGCTTTTCCTCTCCAGAGCATTTGCTGATCCATCCCTTTCCCATCCTTCCCAGGGTGGGGGCTCACCTGAGCCCCCAGGGTGTCTTCTCCTGGGATTTCCACCCCTCATGGTTCTGTCCCCTCTTTATTGAAGGAGCACCCCCCAGCCATGTGGCCTGGGAGGTGTGTGTGCCTCCCTTGGGGTGGGAGAGCCGTGACTGGAACCAGTCAGCCCAGATCAGCTGAAACCACCAGGTTGTGCCAGGCCAACCCAGAGCAGCTGGAGCCATCAGGTGAGCCCAGATCCACTGGAGCCATCAGGTTGTGCCAGGTAAAACCTGAGTGCCTCCTCCACCCTTGGCAGTGCCAGGCTGGTCCTGAGCCGCCCCGCTTTGCATCCCTGCTGGGCTGAGATCAGGAGGTGAGCTCAGCAGCCACCTGGGCGCTGTGTCAGCATCTTGCCATGTCCCTGCCCCACCAGAGAGCCCTGTCTGTGCTGCAGTGCCATGCCAGGCTGTAACCCCCTGGTTTTGGCAAGTTTAGGATGTTCAGTGCATGCTTTCTGCTGGTTCTGGACACAGAAAGCTGGTTCTGGACACTGCTTTCCTCCTTGGTCACCCCATACCCTTTCCCTTTGGGATGTGGCTGTGCTGGACACGGTGTTCCCAGATGGAAGGGAGCCTGGCAGCAGGAATCCAGCCCTCCCTGCACTGCTGGCCTCCCCACCCCACCCCAGTGCAGCTTTAGTGGAGGATGAGTCCTGAGCAGCGGTGATTTCACCAGGAGCTCACAGACAGACAGATCCTGGTGCCAAAACTTGTGCAAGGCATGCTGTCATCTGCTAAGGACATCCTTTGCTTCAGTCCTTTTCCTCATTATGGAAGTTATTTTGCTGTCCTTTCTCCTGACTCTGAAGCAGTGATTGAGGAAGCTTACACAGCTCTGGTGCTCAGTGAGGTTCCTCACCCTCCTCAGAGAGAGAGAGCAGAAAGGGAAAAAATCTCTTCTGATCTGCCTGTGTTTCGCACCAGCAGAAAGAGAAAGCTCTGCTGATCTGCCTGCGTTGTATTTCACACCGGTTTTTCCTCTGGAATCCCTCCCTAGTACTTAAGTCAGGGTATCTAAAATTAGATACTTCATATCTCAGGCACCATCTTAATGATCTGTGTGAGGTCTTTGGCATTGCTTGAAAATCAGATTGCTTACCTCAGTGCTTCAGTGAGGAGATACAGCAAGCACTTCCTCTGCAATTCCCCCTACCACAATTATTGCCCTGAATTTTTTTCCGCACCATTTTAATCCTTCACATCCTGTCTGGTCGGCCACTCGAGCCAAGGGTTTCAGGTTTTATTGCTGGAGCCTGTGGTGCTGGCTGGCTCTTCTGTGCAAGGTCCCACTCCTTGGCTGTACAGGGAGAGCTCCCCCAGATCCGTTTGGAGCTCTGAACATTTTCTTGTTCCTTCCCAGTCTTTGGAGTGCATTTGGCACGTCCCACCCTTGCCGTGTATCAGCAGTTCTGGGCTCATTTGGCACAAGCAGAAAGCCCTTTTTAAGCTAAGTGCAATAACAATAACACAGAACCTAAAGGTAAATAAACAAGCCACGCCTTATTTTTTATTTCAGCTGCATTTTGGGAATTCTTTTCGTTTTTCAAGTCTCATATAAATGTGCACGCAGTCCTCAGAGCCTCCATGGAGGCCAAGGGGGCTCCTCCTTCCCTGCAGCTCCCTCCTGGCTGGGCTTAGGCTGCCCCACAGGCTCCAGGGAGTTGCCCTCGTGGCTTCCCATAGATTTGCTTATGTCTGATGATCTGAAATTAGAATCCTTCCCCTGCTCTGCCCTTTGCTGGAAACGTGTAAAACCTTGCAGATTCCCCCCCAGGCTAGAAAGGGGGATTTTCCCACCATTAAAAATAAAAGGGAAGGGAAGGAGAAAGAGTTAAAACATGCTCAGATAGTTGTAAAAATGATTGAAAAACAAACAAACCCACAGCGGTGTCAATTATTCACATCCCCTCTATAAATAGAGAAACCCTGGAGAGGGGGCTTTCCCTTGGGCTACCTGCTCTGCTCTTTCATTAATTTATTGCCGTGGTGCTTTCTCAGTGCTGTGCTCCTGGTTCTGTTTCCTTTAGCTGGATTTGGGGATGGCTGGCTGTTGCCTCTGTGGAGGTTTAAGGTCTCTCAAACACAAACCTTCCTCCCTCCTCCTCCTCTTGCCTTCTCTCCCTCCCTTGGGAATTGTCGTAGGGGTGGTGCTGCAGCTGGAGGAGCAGGGCTGCCCACACCTTCCCCTTCAGGAGCTCAGCTCAAAGGGAGTGTGGGTTTATTTTTCCTTGCCCTCCTCTTCATCTGGAGCATCACCAGCATTGTTCTGGCAGCCGTGACAGACACGGAGGGTGCGCGCTAGTGAGACACTTGAGAGGGGTTGGAGCTGGAGCTCCTCCAGCCCACTCCTGGGGATGGATGGATGATGGATGGATGATGGATGGATCCCTGACCTGCCTGCATGGTCACTGCCCTCACACTCCAGCTTCAGGAGCAGCCATTCTCCTCAACAGGTACTGTAAGCCGTGCTTGGCTTGAAATTCATTTTTCTCACGAGCGGCGCTCGGTTTGAAATTAATTTTTCTCACAAACAAAAAGCTTCTATGGCATTTTAAATGTCACAGAAAGAAAACACGGAGAGGAGCACGTTTGTCATTTATTTTTGCTGCTTTAAAAGTCAACCAGCTTCTGCAATGCTCTGAAGTTGGTCTCAGGGCTCAGTGTCTAGATGGAGAGTGGGGAAGCTCGGAGCATTTTGGAATCGCATTTGTGAACAAAGATCTGGGCATAGGGCAGGCTCTTATCCATCCACCCATCCATCCATCCATCCATCCATCCATCCATCCATCCATCCATCCATCCATCCATCCATCTCCATCCATCCCTACATGGGTCCAGCACTGGTGCAGTCTCACCTCAGGGCACGGGGGCAGCTTTGGGCACCACAGTTTGAGAAGGACCTAAAGGTATTGAAGAGCATCCAAAGGAGGGGCACGAGGATGGTGAGGGGTTTGGAGGCTTGTCAGGCTGTCCGTGCAGGGCCAGGAGCTGGACTCTGATCCCTGTGGGTCCCTTCCAGGTGAGGATATTTTATGTTCCCTCTCCTGTGGGTTTGGCTTTGCAGAGGGCAGCCCAGGGACGTGGGATGGGGAGAGGCAGAGCCCTGGAGCACAGGAGAGCATTTACCTCAGTCTCAGGGCAGGGCATTGGCTGGGCTGATCTCAGCAGCAATTCATATTAACTAACTGACTATTAACCAACAAAACGTGGCCTCCAGTCACAAAGCAAGGGCCTGATTGTCCATCCCAGGAGAAACACTGGAGTTACAGTGGCGTGGAACTGGGATCATGGGTGGGGAGCACAGCCCAGAGCTGCTGATGGATATTGAATGGTTGCTGTAGGGAGTGCCTACTGCTCCTGTCTCTGTATGCACATCCTGCTTGATGATGGAGTTACCAAGGGCTTCTCCAAACTGCATGAAGATTTACTTAACAGTCAACTGATTGCATTTGAAATCTGACTAAAGCAATGCCTCATAAAATGAAAAAGTAAAAATAGAACCAAAAGAGAGCTGTCGTCCTTCTGGCCAACTTTTCCTGTTCACTGGACAAGGGCATGTATTTGCATACTGATTTTTTCATTCTGGAAAGGAAGGGTTGTGCTTTGGGAAGGAGGCTCTTAGAAAGCTACGGTTTCCATGTTTTTGATCCTGTCCATGCTGTCAAGCAAACAGAAAGCAGGTGTGCTGGATTTCTCTCCAGACTCTTGGCACTGCAGACTGCTGTGCAGCCCATGGCAGCTAGAGTCTGTGCTGTACCTGGAATCCCAGGTAGCAGATGTGAGGAACAACAAGATGCTCCTTTACTCTGTTCTGCTCCCCTCTCTGTGTTCAGTCCATGCATGGAGGTTTCCTGTGCTCCCAGCCAGGCCTGGCAGCCCTGTGGGAAGCCCTTGGCCTGGTTTTGGAGCTGTTTTGTGGCTGTGCAGTAAATACAGCTGTGCTGCCTGCAGCCTCCAGAGCACGGGAGCTGCTCTGACGTGTGCAGGGCTGGCTCGCACACACCAGGGACGTGTCTGAGCATCAGCAGCACTCAGTGCTGACAGGGATGTTCTGTCTCCAGTGTGCAAGTTGGAAAAGCTTTATTTGATTTTTTTTTTTTAATCAGAGCAGTTGATCCACGTGTTGATGTTTACAATGTCCATCTCCCCTGAGAACAGGCTGGTGGTCACTGGTCAACTTTTCCTTGGCCAGCATCTGTGGGAGCAGACATGTCCAAAAAGGGCTCTGTGCTGGAAGGGAAGTGATGGAGCTGTGTTTGCTTCAGCCCTTCCTCCTGGGAAATCACTTTTTTGCCTTGTTGGACCTTCCTAGACCCTGCTGGAAAGGAGGCTTTGCTGGAGAACTCCAGAAATTCTGCTGTGGCAGAGCCTGGGCTGTTGTAATGAGCCAGGACACTGAGGGCTGTTCCAGTGCTTGTTAATGTCAGACAAAGTATGAGAAACAAATGTTCTTCTTGAAAAGTACGGATTGGTTTAATTTAGGACAGACTGTCTGAGGTGGAAAAGTTAATGGGAGCAAAACTTTTCAGGAGAAAGTTGATGGGCAATGATAAATCCTTGTTTTCTGGAGGAGCTTGGTGCGCAGTTCTCACCTGTTCATGGCAAAGGATGCTGCCAGCCCTTCAGATGTACTGGAGCAGTGTGAGGGTTTGGATAGTGCAGGATCCAGGTGTAAACATCCCCTTTTAACACAGGACTGCCAGGAGAGAAGGGGTTCTGCTGGAGGAGCACAGGTGGTGTGTGGACAGGCTGCCTTGGAGCTGCTTTCTCAGAGTTTGTGTCACCCCAGAGCAGAGTTTAGGGTTACAAACTCCACACAAGCCACGTCAGGGTGGAAGGTCTGACAGAATGCTGGGCTGTGTTTGCTTTGCTCCTCTTTTGGGCAGGTTTTTTGGTCAGTAGCAGGTAGACCTGAGCAGAGATGGTCCCAGTTCCCTTTGCTGGAGGTGAGGAGTGCTCGTGGCAGGGCTGCTCCCTGTGTGGTGGGTGCAGGTGGGGAGCCTCCTGCCTCTAGGACCTTTTTTGTCAGCAAGATTCCCCTCTTGGAAATCATTGGCAGCTGGCATGATAATGAGTCCATTTCAATATAAATGAGCTTCATTTCATTAATTTCTGCCAGCTCCTGAGCAATTCATGAACTGCTTTTCAGATCTCTACCAACAGCTTGAGGGAAGAGGGGGAGGTAGGGAGCAAAGAAGGGAACATGAAGGAAGAGAAAGAAAACGAGAACATTTTTAGTTTTAAAAAGAGCCAGTGACTCTCATCTCCTTTGAGAATCCAGCCAAGAGTGAGGATCACACTTTCCCCACCAAGCAGCTCCAAGAACATGAAGGGCAGCAGTAATCCCTCCCCAGATTTTTGCTCCTTGGGACCTGTGGAGAAGTTTGTAACTCTCCCAAGTTTGTGTGCAGCCTTGAGATGATGTTTTAGTGCTGGTGCCTGGCTGGGGAAGGGAGAGTTGGGTGAGAGCTGGATTGGGAAAGCACTCAGCCTCTGCCAGGCCTGCACTGGAGCTGGACTCCTACAAAGATGCTCACCAGTAGTACCAGGCCTGGAAAGGGCTGGGATTTGGTGTCCACGTGAGCTCAGTGCCTGACTCAAGGACTGTCCTTAGGATTGTCTCAGGTCTAGGTGAGCACAGACTGATCTCTGGTGTCTGCACCTTTGTGAGCACAATTATCCTGAGAACCCGTGCTCACAAAGCCAGATGTAAATGCTCTGTCCCAAATGGCAATGAAATCCCTGCCTGGCAAACCTCCCTTTCCATGAGTGGGACAGCGTGCAGGGAAACCTCCTGCAGCCCTCCTGGGTAGCTGGGCTCCCTTTGCTGCCAGAATTCAGCCTGTTCTGCTGGAAGGTGCCTCTCTTGGTGCTCATCCTCACACACAGGTGTGGTTTTGGCCCTGAGCTCAGACAGACGGCCTCAGCAAGGCAGTGTTGGAGTCTGGGGGGATTTTGGTTGGGAAGAGGAGTACTCCATGTCCCGTGGTTGGGGCTGGCCATGCTTGGCTGGGTTTTTCATTTATTCTGCCACCATCAGCTCTCACCATTGAATTCAAGCACCCAGTGCTCCTTAGGTAAGTGCTGATGACAGCCCCCTGCAGAAGATGCTCTGTCCATCCCTCCCTGCTAACCCTGCTCTGTCTGATTTGTTTTTCTCCCCTTTCTCCCCAGGTTTTTGGCATGTAGGCATAGACTCTGAGGCGGGAGCGATGGAGTCGCTGAGTGGCAGGTGCTGACAGCTTCTGCAGCCCCAGTAACTGCTCCCTTTGGGGTCACTTGCAATTCTGTACCTCTAAATGCCACAGCTCTCTGGGGGAAGGTTGCGCTGGATACCGGGACTGCCTCGGAAGGTACAAGTGCCTCCCTCGTGTTTCTGCAGGGCTCTGCTGGGCTCTGGGCTGCTGGGAGGGCGAGGGACGAGCTGCATGGCTGGCTGCTGGGCTGGGCTTTCCGAGGGTGCCGTCCCTCCCTCCCTCCCTCCTCCTCTTACTCGTGCTGGCTCTTTCTGGAGTCCATCCTGTGCTTTAACACATGTGAGTGGCTCACAAAAAAGAAGTGGCTGGTTAAGACATTCTGATGTGAAAACAATGAAATACAGGGTCTTTCTGGAGTCCATCCTGTGCTTTAACACATGTGAGTGGCTCACAAAAAAGAAGTGGCTGGTTAAGACATTCTGATGTGAAAACAATGAAATACAGGGTCTTTCTGGAGTCCATCCTGTGCTTTAACACATGTGAGAGCGGCTCACAAAAAAGTGTCTGGTTAAGAGGTTCTGATGTGAAAACAATGAAATTTGGAGGTCTTTCTGGAGTCCATCCCGTGCTTTAACACGTGTGAGAGCGGCTCACAAAAAAGAAGTGGCTGGTTAAGAGGTTCTGATGTGAAAACAATGAAATACGCTGCTGGAGTTTCTGAGAAACTGCAAGGCTTTCTGAGGAATTTCAGCCTCTCTGTTGCCCTTTTGAAAAAGCACATTTTAATTGCAAGAAAATGTGTGTGTTCACACTTGGTTATTAGTCTTGTACATTTTTCTATGTGGTTCTGGTGAGTTCAGTGAAAATCTTTGTTGTTGGCTGGCAGATTTTAGCAGAAGTTTATTTCTGTAGGCTCACTGCCCGCTGTGGATTTGATCATTGTTCTGGTTCTCACAGCCTTCGAGCTACGCTCCAGGAGAAAAATACAGATTTGTCACCAGGGCCTCCCACTAGAATCTAATTTTAAATTTGCAATCTGTTGTCTTGTGAGGTGCTTCAAATTTGGTTGGAAATTTAGTATTTTTCAGATATACTCCTGGAGTCTAGTGGTCCAACCCTTTGTGGGTTCAGGGGTTAGTAACATAGGTTTAATTGAAATGAGTATTCTGGTTTTGTAATTATTTTAAGAAATAATTTAATATCGGGGCAGGGGAAGAGGAAGGAGAATTACTGTTTTAAAAGGAAATTGTGTTCTCTGAGTGGGCCATCATCAGTGGTCATCTAGAATGTGATAATTTATGTGTAACCGTTTCTTGTAAGAGTCATCCAGCAAAACCTCAGCAGTTCAGCTGGAGGTCAGGCTGCTTTTCCCACATACCCAGTCTAGGGAACACTGGTTTTCCTGCAGAATTCATGCTTTCCCTGCTGGCAGCCTAGTCTTGATGTCAGTCTGAAGTTTGAGCTTTCAAAAAGCATATCTCAGCCCTCTGTCCTGTCTCTGGATGGACAAGCTGGCTTAAAGGCGGCTTTGTTGAAGTCACCACATTTCTGATGTTTTTCCAGGAAGGAGCAGGATTTCTGGGGATGGATGGTCAGGCCAGCTCCTTGGGGATGTGCAGGCAGAAGCTGCCACCCCTGCTTTGCCTGGCTGGGGCTGCAGATACGAATCTGCATCCTTGGTGAGTGCCTGAGTCAGGGCAGGGCGCTGGTGCCTCTTCAGGAGACGTGCCTGCCTCCCTGCTTTGCTTCTCAAGCCTCTCCCTCCCAGAGACAGAAAGAGAGATTTCGTCAGAGGCCCTCTGTTCCCACAAAAAGTTTGGGTTCTGATGAATCAACATTTTCTGCTGGAAACACCCAGCCAGTGGTGCTCACAGCCCCTGCGAGGTTCAGGGTCACTCACAGCAGATTGCTCCCACCACCACAGACCTGTCCAAAGCATGCAGATGTGTCACACTGCATCTGTGTCACATCCTGGTGGTACCTTGATGGGTCTTTAGTGGTGGCCTTTGCTTTTGGCAGCCCAGCTAACAAGGGGAGCCTTTGTCCTAGCAGCGCTTGCGTGCAGCTCCCATTAACATTACTCATTTTCTTAATTTGATACAGATTTTTTTCACGGAGTGTGCTAAATGCAGTTAAGGCACAGACAGGCAGCATCTGGCAGTCGTAGCCGAGTGCTCTGAGCCGCTGCTGCCCCAGGGTGTCTGCTGTGGCCCCGGGGAGGGGGAGGCTGGGGCTGCCCTGCCCTGGCCAGCTCTGCTCAGGGGATGCTGGAGTCTGTACAGGGCCAGTTCCCCTCTCAGGGCTGCCAGCTCGCCTCTCAGCTCCCTGCTGCCAAAAACGAGGAGGTGTCACTCTACAGAGGCATTGTCCCCTCCTGTCCCCTCTGTGTCCCCGGCCAGGCACCCTTGTGCTGCCTCTGGCACGTGCCAGGCCAACTAGCTCAGCAAAAACTAACTAACAAGCTTTTCTTTTTGTTGGTGTTTCTTTCCCCCCAGATTTATTTTCTGCTCTTTTAGTGGACTCTGGTGCACGAGGACTGGATTTGGTTCAGGGTAGCTGGTGGGAATGCTCAGCCAGCCATGCAGGAGGAAGACAGAAATGGGGTGACAAGGCAGGATTTGGGGGTGTCCCTTTCCGAGGAGCCCCTCAGCCTGACCTGGGTGATTTGGTTCAGGGTAACTGGTGGGAATGCCCAGCCAGCCGTGCAGGAGGGAGGCAGAAATGGGGTGAGAAGGCAGGATTTGGGGGTGTCCCTTTCCGAGGAGCCCCTCAGCCTGACCTGGTGGGGTTGGCTGTCCCACCCAAGCTGTGTGCTGCCTGTCCCATGGAGATGGGCTCTGCCAGGGGATGGTGGCAGACTTGGGGATGGCACTGTCTTGCATGTCATACAGGCACTGGGCAGCGTTTGGGAGTTCAGTGGGATCAGGCAGGGCCTTGCCAGGGTGCAGGGGTGAGCTGTGGGCTCACTGACAGCCGTTTGTGGATTGGCAGACTCCTCACCCAAAGCAACAATCCACTGAATTGAAAAAGGGTCGGCTCTTTGCTTTGAAGTCTGACACTTCTTGCCAGTCTCTAGCAGATACTTCATTGTGTGAAATCACTCCCTGAGCATTCCTTCTGTGGAGAGAAGACTTCCCTCCTTTCCAGGAGAGTGTTATTTCCTCTGGGATGCAGCCTGAGCTGCTGCTCCTTTCCTCACCGAGCCCACTTGTGCTCCTGTTGCTTGTCTGGCTTGGGGAAATCTTGCCTGGTTTCCTTGGAAGGTAAAGAACCATTGCAGGTTTCAAGAGGACTTAAAAAACTGCTCGTTCTCCTTAGGGTGAGAAGGGGTGGCTGCAGATGGGATGGATGGCTGGAGGCCGGGGATAAAGGGTGGAAAATCCCCCCAGATGGAAGTGTGGTCAGCAGGAGCCAAAGCAGGGGAAGCATTGCCCTGAGAGGGTTTCTTTTGTGGGATGGAAGCACTGAGGGCTTGTTTTTGATATCTGCAGAAGAAAAGATGCAGGTTTTGTGCTTTAAAACGTTCAATAGCCAAAAGCTGGCTGATGGTTTTTCAGTCTGTATCAAAGAGCTGTAGCTCTTGGGAGATAATGAGCCCTTGTCTAGGGATTGATAAAGCTGTCTTTTTCTTCTTTGTTTTAAGGTTTAAACCTGCCCTTTATTCAGTGCTTTTATTTTTCTAAACAAGTCATGTCAGCCAAAGGGAGTTCTACCATTCATTTCAGTAGATGTAGGGCATTTCCTGCTGTAGTTTATTTCACCTGCGATTGCATTTATGTTCAGTGCAGAAATGCCCAGATATTGATGGTGCTGTCTGTTGCTCCAGCACTGAACAGACTTGTAGGCTCAGCCATGAGGAGCTTTGCTGGGCAAGGAGCAGGGGCACAGTCCTCCTGCTGTGGTCACAAGTGTCAGTGCAGAGCCCAGTTCTGCCGTGCTGTCCCGTTGTTTGGTGCCATCAGTTCCTCACTTTCCATGTGTTTATGTGAGCTCATTCAGGCCTGTGCAGCAGCAATTGTGTGTGTACAGATAGTGAGGGGAAATGGGTGGTTGAATTCATTCTGCCAACATCTGGGTCAGTACCCACCAGCATCCTGGCAAGGGAGAGGAAATTGCCCCATGAAATTAAAAACTCCAGATTATTTTACTGTCAGGGCAGCTTTTTTATTTTCAACCAGAACTGACGGACATGCCTCAAAACAATGAAGTTTTGTCTTGGAATTTCTTTTCAAGACTGATGGACTACTTTTCTCTATGTAGTTGTCTTGTGTGTAATTCGGGATTTAATTTTGAACTTTGGCATTTACTTTTCTTCTTCTTCTTGCCGTCAGGCCAGAGGGGAAGGACCCAATACTACTGATAAAATATTTCTGACATTTGTTGAGTGAGATCACGGACCTCAAAGTGTTTCCCAAGGTTGAATCAGATCATCACTCCCACCTCCTGGATGGGAAACCTGTTCCACGGCGGGACGTGCACAGCTGAATAATGCAGGAGGCTGGGGCTGGGGACACCAACCCCGTCCCTGCGTTCCAGCTCAGATCAAAGAGCTCAGATCTGCTTATCTGCTTCTGAGGGAGTGGGAAGGAGAGGTTATTTTTGTCTAGTCTGAGTCACTCATGCTAATTTATTTTTCATAATATGGCTTTCTTGTGGGGGACTCTCGGTACCTGCCTAATGTTGCACAGTTTTTTTGTTCCAGAAATCAAACCTGTCATTAGCTCGCTGCCAAACGGGTGGGTTTGTACTTTGCTGTTTGGTGCTTTGCTTTGCAGTTCCTAGCCAAAAAAAAGATGAAATCTCAGCTAAAGGTGTACATGCCTCTCCTTTTCAGCATCTGTTACCTGCAGATAAACAAGAGCTGTTGATTTTTTGAGTCTGTTGGCTGGAATGGCGGCGCTGATGCTGAGGGTCGGGTGAATGCGCACAGAGCTGAGATGGCACTGTGGTGCTAAACTGGTTCCAGTTCACACCGAGCTGCAGGGTTCTGTCCTTCGCTCTCCTGCACTCTTGGTTCGCACAAGTTTGTGTGCTGTTTGTTACCTTCTGATTTAACTGCATTTCTCGGTTTGCTGGTGCAGCCACTGGCTCCTGTCATTAATTAATCTATGGGATTATTGCCGCAGTTAGGGCAGTCCCTGCGAGAATCTGCGGTGTGGGTTTTGGGACGGGCTGGGTAATTAATGAAATTAAGAAATGACTTGTTGGTGCATTGGGGTGTCCACATGCCTGCCTCCCCTAACGCTGTGTCCCTTGCAGACCGTGACGCCATGGGCAACGCGGAGAGCCAGAGCGTGGAGCAGGCCCTGTACGGGGACAAGCAGCCGGCGCTGGGCCGCAAGCACACGTCGCGCTCGCTGCGCCTCTCGGGCAAGGCCTCGCGCCGGGCGCGCCACGCCTCGTCGGGCAAGGCGGCGCACCACCGCGGCTCCGAGGTGAGCACGCGCTCCAGCAGCACGCCCAGCATCCCGCAGTCGCTGGCCGAGAACGGCCTGGAGCCCTTCGCCGCCGCCGAGGCGCGCCTGGAGGACTTCGGCAGCGCCACGTGGGCCGAGCGCGTGGACATGGCGCTGCGGCCCGTCTCCTACCACACGGACTCGTCGGTGACGCCCAGCGTGGACAGCAGCACGGCGCTGACGGCCGCCTCCGTGCACAGCGTGCCCGACTCGGAGGAGAGCCGGCTCTACGGCGACGAGCCGCCCTTCCTGGCCGAGGCCGACGCGCGGGCGCTGCGCTACGCCGCCAACGGAGCCGCCTTCGCCGACGCCGCCGCCTTCAAGAAGAAGCGCTCCAAGTCGGCCGACATCTGGCGCGAGGACAGCCTGGAGTTCTCGCTCTCCGACCTCAGCCAGGAGCACCTGACCAGCAACGAGGAGATCCTGGGCCTGGCCGAGGAGAAGGAGGCCGAGGCGGCGCGCGGCCCCGAGGCGGGCGGCAGCCCCCAGCCCCTGGTGGCCTGCCAGCGGGCCAACTCCATGAGTGACCTGTACTCCCCCAAAACGCCCGGGGCCACCATCAACGGGGGGCCCCGAAACGCCTTCGGAGGGTACTGCCGGAGCCTGGTGTCCGACATCCCCGAGCTGGGCGGCCATAAGATGGCCTCGGTGGGCGCCGAGGACGCGCCCTCCTCCTACAGCAACTACAACACGCTGCCCTGCAGGAAGTCCCACTGCCTCTCCGAAGGGGCCTCCAACCCTCAGATGAGCCATAGCAGCAGCATGCAAGGCAGAAGGGCGAAAACCACCCAGGTAAGGCCGTTTTCTGCTGTGCTTGGGTATTTGCTGGGCTGGGCCTGTAGATGAAGGTTTTCTGGGTTTCCTTCAACACTCCCTTTCTGAGCAGAGAGATGCTTCCAGAACTAGCCAGTCTCCAGAGCTGGCTCAATTCCATCACTGTCCCTCCTTGATCTGCAGCTCTCCTTGGACCTTTTGCACTCTTCACTGCCTCTGAGAAGGGGAAATGTGCATTTGCCAGCAGAAGATTTCCCTGCGTGTTTTGCAGTGCTGACGGTTCCTTTTTTTCCAGGGTAGCTGCCAAAACTGATCACTCCTCTGCAGAGCTGTCCCCCCTTCTGCCCTCCCTGCCTTGTCACCCTGCCCTGCCTGCACTCGTGGCTAGAGGCAAAGAAAAACCTGTCAGTGTTTCCCCTCCGTGCTAGACCCTCCCTGGGCTGAAATTTCACTCTTCTAATTAGCTGATGTTAGTATCTGTGCAAAACATCTCACTGAAACAGCACTGGCACTGCCAGGCCTGCTGTAAGCTGAGAAATGATGGGGCATGGAGATGTGTGGAGAAGATGCTGCTTCTCTGAGCCAGGGACAGCAGACACTCAAGAGAAGCTTGGCTGTCAGGTGCCCCTCCTGCACTCCAGACACCAGGCCTATGATTTTGGGGCTTTCTTACATTTTTCCATGCTTTTCCCTGTCCTGCCTGATGGAGTTCCTGCCCCAGGCTGCAGGCAGTAGTTCTTCTGGCAGGTTAGCTGTAAAGAGGGGCAGGAAGGAGTTCCAAACCCTGCCCAGACTCGTGCTGGGATGGGGCTGCTCAGGGACTGCCTGGCCATGCGTGATCTGGGGACACGGGCTGCTGCTAAATATAAAACTGGCATGCTGAAACAGATGCTGCAGCAGCCCACAACAGCAGCTTTGTTCTTCAAAATCAGCTCTTTGCTCTTGGAGGTGAAAAGCTTTTGGTGTGCCAGGGCAGGATAAAAACCTAGAGAACAAGAAGGGAAAAAAAAGGGTTTTGGCAGCCTTGGAGCTAACAGCTTTCCTGAAGATTGTTGGGTGCAGCCTGCTTTCGAGGGTATTTAAGGAAAAAGAGAATAGAGTCAGTGATGAACAGCCAAGCGTTTGTTTCTCTTCTTGGTGCCTATGCTGGCATTCAGAAGATTCCTCTGAGGCATGTAGTGAAAGTCTGGAATTTAAGTAGTATTTTGTGAGGCCTCAGCCATACCCAGGGAAATTATTTCGTGGGGCTGGTTTCACTGGATGGATCTCCCGAGACAGGAGATGATGGCTGTAAGGAGTCTTAGCAGTGATTATTACCATGGATAAATTCAACAAAATTAAAGCTTTGCAAAGGTCAGAATTCCTCCTCCCAAGTCTTTAATCCCAGCAGCATCCTGTAAGTATAAGATAGTTGTCAGAAATGAAGTCATGGCAGCCCCAGCCTGGCCTGAGCAAGCTTAGGGAAATGACTGCCATTATGTGTTTGAAAAGGCAGAAATGAAGTCCAGATTTGCACACAAAGTGAAAGGAGTCCTTGGTGAGCCTGGTGAGGGGAGGGAAGTGACCAGTCTGTGTCTGCAGCAGGTCCCCAGGCAGCAGTGAGACACACTGTGCTCCTTTTTCCTTGGCACTGCTGGTGTGAGTGAGGCTGTGTCACTGCCCTGCCCTTACTGTGCTCCTTGGCACTGTGCTGCCTCTGCCAGCTGGCCCTGGGCACCTTTGGGGCAGGTTTGTTTCCCTCTGCCCTCCCAGTCTTTCAGCTCTTTTATCTTTACGCTCCTGATGACCCCATTGTCATGGTGCCTGCCATGCGTGTCCTCATGCTGGAAAACACTTCCTGCTGTAAATGTGTGTTTTGGCCAGCCTTCTAAACTGCTTCCCCCATCCCAATCCCACAAAAGCATTGTTGCATCTTAGGGCCATGAGGCCCTAAGGTGCCCCAGGGCCAAGTGCAATGGGGTGTTGGACACAGCTTCCCTCCTGGCCTCAGGGCCAGTGAGGTGTCACTGCACCATGGAGTCACCTAATGGGTTCTCCTAGCCAGGGGTGAAGTTTCTGCTCAGATCCCTGCTGTCAGTCCTCACAAGACTTTGGGTCTGTGTGTTCCAGTGGTTTTGGGTTTTTTTTTTTCCCCCACTTTTTGGAAAGCTGTAGCTGGGATATCTGTTTCTTTAGTCTCAGCTGTCGAAGTGCTGGAAGGGCCTGATGGTCACCAGTGGGTGACTTTTGACTGGTTTAGTTCCTGAAGAAGGGTCTGAGAGCACAGCCATGGCCTTGTGCTCTGGTGTTTGGTTCCCAGGTCCAGCCATCATTCCATTGCATGCTCATGAGCACCATCATGGTTTCTGTAAGTTAAATTTGCTGCAGGTTCTCACTAGGTGTCCTGGCAAAGTGCATCCCAGAAGGAAGATGTCAGTCATGGCTGCACATGTTTTGTTCCAGTGCCTTATCCATGGGTTCTTTGCAAGTACGTGGTTTACATTAAAGGGAAAAACACATCACACCAAAACCGGGAGGAAAATCTCCTCATCCAAATTTAAACCTTGAATTGAACGGTGGGAGTCCCTCTCCAGCTTTTCCCCATGGAGAGCCAGTTCTATTCAACGTGCACAAGTGATGAGTGCTCCCAGGGTGGCTCAGGGGCTCCCACGCAGCAGTTCTGCTTTTCCCAGCACTGTGCCATTGAGGGCTCAGCTCTGCCGAGCCAGGCTTCCCGGGGAGCCCTGCTGGGATCGCTTTGGCTTTTGGAGCCGAGCTGGTGTAGGTGGAAAGGCCTTAATTGGCTGCCATTTGCACCCTTTTCTCCGGGAATACGAGCTTGGATACAGCTTGTTCTGACTGTGGGTTGTGAGATCCCCAGGATCCCGCAGCCTGTTTTGTGGGATCCAGGTTTTATTTAGCAGCCCTGTTGTGTCCTGGGGCAGCTAAACATCTGCCTGCAGGAGACTCCCTCCTCCTCATCCTCCTCCTCCTGGTAGACGTTCAGGGACAAATGTGCCCCACGCTCGCCTGCTGTTATGAGCCCTGATTGACTTTTAAAGGAGGAAATTTCCCAGAGCAGCTGTGGCTGTCCCTGGATCTTTGGAAGTGTCCAAGGCCAGTTTGGACCAACCTGGGACAATGAAAGGTGTCCCTGCCATGGCAAGGGGTGGAATGAGATGGGATTTAAGGTCCTTCCAACCCAGCCCTTCTGTGATTCTGTGAATTAAGGGATGAAAACCTTCATTCACAGGTGTGGTTCTGTGCCCCTTCCAAGCCTGTCTTG
The DNA here is from genome assembly GCF_028769735.1 of Zonotrichia leucophrys gambelii. NCBI lineage: Eukaryota > Metazoa > Chordata > Aves > Passeriformes > Passerellidae > Zonotrichia > Zonotrichia leucophrys. The sequence continues at coordinate 115,799,967 of NC_088169.1, forward strand.
CCACCTCCTTATTCCATATTCCTTGTGAAGCTGAGTGGGGGGAAGGAGCAAACTTCCTGCCTGACTCACATGGAAGCTTCAGCCCCAGCCCCAGGCCGTGTCCTTGGCGTGGTAAATCCCCTTTTGTCCAATTTTCACATTTATTACTATTTTTAGGCCTCTCTAGGTAGCCTGCAGGAATTTGGGATCTCAAACCTTTAAAAAAAGAAGTCCTACATTAAAATTTTTGCAGAATATGCAGAAGATGAAACCAAGGGGGCTTGTGGGAATTAGATCAGGATGTACAGGGAAACCAGTCTAAAATGAGTCAATCTTTCCAGCTGATATTATTTTTTTACTGTATCAGGGAATTTTGTAACTGGTTACAGTGTTCCATTATGTTCTGTAGGATGGCTAAACTCCAGAGAGCTGACACTTGCTTTTAAGTTGTGTAAAAAAACTTTTTCACAAAATCATTTTGTGGCTTTGGGGATATAACCCCAAAATGGAAAAGGGCTACTCAGGAAGCACCATCCAGCCCAGTACCTTGTTCCCCAAAACTGCTCAGGGAAAGGAAGAGATGGGAGTATGGGATGAATTTTCCCTCAGGGCATTTTCCCCAAATCCAGCAGGTTAGAGATTGGAGCCTTCCTGTGCAAGGAATGCATCCAAGGCTCTCGGGCTGACCTGTCCCCCATGGATTCTCTTCTCTGAAATAATTTTCTGCTTCTGGCTTCCTCTGCATCCTGTTCACTCTCTGCAGAGCGCTTGTGGCCTTCCAGCCTGCTCTTCCAGCCCTCCTCAGCCATGGCTTTTCCAGCAGAGCATCTCCAGCAGCTGGAGCTCTGCTTCCCTCAAGGAATGCTGTAGCCTGGAAAACATGGCTGTTTCCAGCCCAGGTGTGATTCCCAATCAGATGGACCTTTAATCTGAGCTATCTGACGCCAGATGGAATGGAGAAAGGAGCTAAAGACAGAGTTGCAGCAATTCAGTGGTAATTGCTGGCACACAGGTTAGTGGGTAGCTGAGAGCAGGGTGCTGCTGCTTGGCAGCTGCACTGTGGGGCTCACTGATTTCAGAGATTGTTCTCAAGAGCTCAGTGTAGCCCTAGCCACGTTCCCAATCCCCAAAAGCTGGGAATGGGACTGTTTGGCCCCCAAGAGCTGGGACTGGGACTGTTTGGCTCCCAAAAGCTGGCAGTAGGACTGTTTAGCTCCGCTGGGTCACCTGCTGAGCCTCCAGGCAAACCAGCCTGAAAAACCAAATATCTCAGCCTTCAGCCCAGGCCCCAGGGCAAGGAAGGGCTGGAGACAGGCTGGGGGAAACAAAAACCATTCTTTTTTGGGGCAGCCCAGGCTTGCAGCAGGGCAAACTGCTCAGGAGTCCGCATCTTGGGTCCTGGCCACAGCCCTGGAATGCCTGGACCCAACGAGCTGTTTATGGCCTGGCTGACTGGAAGTGGATTCGGTGAGGAAGGCTGGATCAGAGAGCTTCAGAACCAGCCTCAGAGAGGTCTTTCCTGCCCTGTCACCCAGATGGAGGAGATTAGATCAGGTATTTCCTAGTCGGGATAGTTCAAAGCAAATAGTCACTCCCTTCAGAGCACACAGAGCTCTGCCCCAGCGTTGTCAGGGAAAGGAGCATGTGAAAATTGGTGTTTTGGTCTTCACTGGCAAATATTTTGATACTTTTTCAAAGACCTTAATTTGTTTTTCTTCCCTCTCTCTCGGCCGGAGGCCAAGGGAAATCAAATCACCAGCCCTGATATTTGATCTAGCTCCACTCAGGCGTGTTTTTTTAAACAGTAGGACTTTGTCATTCATACATCTGAAGTGTATATAACAACATTGGCAATAGCTGTATTCTCTGGGAAGCTCTACACCCTGCATGCTTTTACTTCCAAGTATTTTGCAGTTAGGAATCACAGCCAGGTTGCCCCAGCTGCTTGTTTGCTGGGCTGTGCTCACTTACACGGGTGCAATTTGCAGGAGTGCTCCTTCGCAGTGAAGTGCTCCGTGTAAATGCTCCTTTTCAGCGTGTGATGGGGTGCCTGGTTATCCTCCCTGATGACAGGCATTATTTTTCTGTTCCCTGCAGCCTGTGCTTGTTCAGGTGAGCTCCTCACAGGTGATGTGTTTGGGTTTCAAGCTGCCTTTCTAGCAGCTGTCCCCCATTTCTACCCTCTCAGGAGGAATTGCCTCTTCTTGGCTTCAGCAAACACAAAGTAACCCAACCCTGTGTTTTAATTTAACTGGGAGGATTTTGATGGCACGCTGCCCTTGGTTTAACTCGAGCACAGTTTGGCTGCTTTTATTAGTTCATGGCTAACTCAGCTCCTCTGGAAACTCCTTCAGCTGGGTGGTCCTGGGATGGGAGCAGGGCGAATTTGGGGGTTCTTCCTTTGGGAACAGAGGCATTGAACACTGCAGCACCCGAGAACTGAGGGCAGGGTGAATTTGGGGTTCTTCCTTTGGGAACAGAGGCATTGAACACTGCAGCATCTGAGAACTGAGGGCAGGGTGAATTTGGGAGTTCTTCCTTTGGGAACAGAGGCATTGAACACTGCAGCATCTGAGAACTGAGGGCAGGGTGAATTTGGGGTTCTTCCTTTGGGAACAGAGGCATTGAACGCTGCAGCATCTGAGAACTGAGGGCAGGGTGAATTTGTGATGTTCTTCCTTTGGGAACAGAGCATTGAACACTGCAGCATCCGAGAACTGAGGGCAGGGTGAATTTGGGGTTCCTCCTTTGGGAACAGAGGCATTGAACACTGCAGCACCCGAGAACTGAGGGCAGGGTGAATTTGGGGTTCTTCCTTTGGGAACAGAGGCATTGAACACTGCAGCATCTGAGAACTGAGGGCATGGAAAGTGGGAGCTCACCTCAGATCCGTGCAGGTGTCAGGAGCTGCAGGCAGGGACCACACTGCAAGAGGGGATTAGGGCTGGATTCTCCTTCATGGAATTATGGATTTAGCCCCCCTCAAAAGCCAGGGAGGAGCTGGTGGGGGCGGTTTTATTTGCCACATTTCATGTCAGACAGCTCCAGGGCTCCCTGTGTGTCCAGGATTTGCCTTTAAGGCACCCAGGGTAAGAAAGGCAGGTTCCCTGGGGAAGCACAGGGATGATCTTTCTGCCACATATTGGCTGGGAAACATCTGGGGCATCAGTGAGCCAGAAGTGCTGCCAAGCCTGGTGCCTAGAGCCGAGGTGACAGCTTAGCCCTGAGACTTTCCCAGGGATTACTGCCCAGACACCTGTGGCTGTGATTCATCCTTTCATCACAAGGCTGCAGTTCATTGCCAGGAGGAGTATCTGGAGGTCTGGGCCAGTCCCTTTTTGTCAGTAGCAAATTTGATTTCAGAGAATCATCACCCAAACCTGCTTGCTTATTAAATTACCCTGAGCAGCTTTTAATGGCACATACAAGGGTTTGTTTATTTTATTTTTTCTAAATTTAACTTTAAAAAAGTTTTGACTCTCTCAGGCATCTCAAGAGCTGCTGCCCCAGTGCAGCGAGTGCAGAGAAGTAGGAATCAAAGCATTTCTGCCACTCAGGTTTCACTTCATGATTTATGATTTATCTTTGCTTCTCGAGTGACTGTGGAGAAAGGATTCAATTTGGATTTGCAGCAAGCCATACCTTGACCATCAAATGATGGCAGAGTGAGTACTGAAAAGAAGGGAAAAGCACTTATCAGGCCAATCTTTCTCCAGAGAGGAGCTTCAAAGGGACAGCAGTCAGATAAAAGCATGCAAACCATCAGGCTGCTGGCCCATTTGAAATGTATTCCGTGGTGCTTGCCTCAGGAGCAGCCAGACAGGTTGTGTGCAATCCCTCTTGCTGAGTGTGAGCAACTGATTGCTCTCTTGCTCAACAGGACAGGGAACAAAGGACAGGCACTGGCTTGGAGGGAGCCCCCTTCCCAGGAAAACCCCCGCTCAGCTGGACTTTTAATCTAATGCTTCATTCAGAAAGGAGTTTTAACCATAAGGAACTGCTCATATTTATGGAAGTAAGATTTTTCCTACTAAAGCAGCCCCAATGGCCATGAATCAGTGCTGCTGGTGGGGCAGGAGGAGGTGATTCACCCAGGCTGTGGCAGTGTCTGTGGCAGGGCTGTGGTGGGACGTGCAGCTCCTGCAGGCACTCACAGTGTGCCCAGTCATGAAGTGCAGCTCCTGTGGGCACCCAGAGTGTGCCCAGTCATCAGCCAGAGCTGGGCAAGGCTTGTCCCATCCCGTGCTTTCTTCCAGTAGAGGCCAGCACCAGGTATGTTCAACATGGGGACACTTGGAACCTGTCCCAAAGCTCCTCCCGTGATTTTTGCTAGTTGAATGGAGACATTTTTCCTAAAGCAAAGAGGTTTTTCTCTGTTTATCTTTTAAATTCAGCTAGAATTATTTACCAGCTGTGGCTGCAGCAGACATGCAGAGGTATGAGTACCACGTGAGCATATGCCAGAGCTACAGCACCAGGTACATTAGCCTGATGTACTTTCTGCATTACAGCTCTATTCCCCACTGCCTTGTTTTGCTTGTTTTGCCTGAACCCCCGTGTTGATGTGGAGAAACAAGCCTGTGTTTAAGTGGGTAGCTGATGCTTGCAGCAGCACTTTATTTACCCACTTGGTTCAGCAGTTGAGCTGCTCCCTGCACTTGATGGGGCTGTGATAACTCATTCCACTTCATTGCACTGGGATGCTGCTGGCGCGTGGCCTTGGTGGTGACAATGGCCCCATTCAGCCCGGCTGTGGTCCTCGTTCCAGGGCTGATCTCTGTGGCACTGGGCACCTCTCCCTCCTGTTTCCCTTAGGACTGTGTGCTCAGCCTCCTTCCACAGCCCCAGAGCACCTCAGGGACACCCATGGAGCTGCTCCTCCAAGCCCTTGGGCAGTGCCAGGGGTCCCCTCCTAAGCCCAGCCCTGATCTCCTCTCAGCTCACACGAGGCTCCCTCCACACCACATTTCATGGAGCAGAGCAGTGCTGGCAGCTCTGAGCATCTCTGCTCCCACCTTTGTCTGCTCAGACCCTCCTCCTGCCCACAAGCCTTTAATAAAGGGTATTGAGGAGTGGAAAGGGCATTGCAGGGGGCAGAGGGGGATTAGGAGCAGGGCTGTAGCATTACACTGAAAAGATCTTTGGAGTCCCGCCTGTCACTTGCATTGTGGTAAAGATTGTGGAGATCTTTGCAAATTGTGCTACAGTTTAACCTTATGGGCAAGTATAACAAATATATTTACTCTGAGTGCTCCATCCCTGAGGTTTTTTTATAAGTTACTTGTTTTTATAAGCTGATATGCTCATAGATTAGTTACAGAGTATAAGCCCATTTATTGACAGGGAAACTGAGGCAGTTAAAACAGTGTCTCACCAAGGTCACCTGAATAGGCTGTAGCCTTACAAATCCTGTCTCCCTCAAGTTGGTGGTCTATTCCAGTAGTTCTTTGTTTTCTTGAATCAACTCATTTTAACTAGAGCATGAGACATGCTTCCTAAAAGTTAATTGGCTAAGATTTTGGAGCTAACTGTACACTTTGTGTAGAGCATAGAATGATGGAATCATAGGATTCTTAGGGTGGAAGGGACTTTAAAGCTCATCCAGTGCCACCCCTGCCATGGCAGGGGCACCTTCCACTGTCCCAGGCTGCTCCAAGCCCCATCCAGCCCGGCCTTGGGCGCTGCCAGGGATCCAGGGGCAGCCACAGCTGCTCTGCCCACCCTCCCAGGGAACAATTCCTTCCCAATACCCATTGTGAGCCTGTTGCCTGTCAGTGTGAAGGTAGCTGGCTTCCCAAAACCAAGAGCGTTGGATGCACGTGTGGCTGTGGAAGCTGCCTGGGTGGGGACAGGGCTGTGCTTCCAGGAACGCTGCTCAGCTCATTGACCCTGGAGCAGCAGAGCAGCCCTGGCCTGGCCAGAGCAGCCTGGCTGCATCCAGTAACCAGCTGGACCAGCAGAGCTGCGCTCATTCAGCAGGGAAGGAAGTGCTTGTTCTTCCAGCTGGACTCCACGTGTCCCCTGGGGAGCGGTGTTTATAGAGAACGGGCCGTCCATTGCAAATTAATGCCTGGAAACTCAGTCAGCCCTGCCCTGCCCCTCAGCTCTCCCTGCTCCGCAGGAGGATGGGTTCACACAGAGCTGCTGGAGGCTTTCTTTGTTTGCACAGAGCTGCTCTGGGATACAAAGAAAACTGGTGCTTGAACCAACATCTGGAAGCTTGTTTTCTCTCAAAATAAATACTCCGTTCTGCTACCTCTTCTCAGAAACTCATCTTTTAATTTTTTTTTTAACTTGTGAATCAAGAACTAGCTGCTCTTGCAAGAGAGGTAGAGGATGAAATTCCTGTTGGTTTTGGCCATATTTTTGCTTCTTTGCATCCTCTTCGCTCAAATACCTAAAATATTTGCAGAGCTTGGCCTTTGTTTGTCCTCTAAAATCTGCCACAGATGCCTGTAGATACCCAGGTGGTGGTGGGCATCCCCCTGGGGGGATTAGCCTTGTAGCAGGGGCCAGCTGAGTCACAGCCTTCAGAACCCCAATTCAGTGGCGTTTTCTCCTGTCTTGCTCAAATTGGCTGTATTCTTGTCTCTTCTGATCCTTGCACTGCGAGTTCTTGGGGACCAGGAAGGGCCTGTGGGATTTGGTGGGGAATATCACATGGCCCATCATTACAGTTTGTGATGAGAACAGAAATAATTTCAACCACATTAACCTGTCAGGAAGGAAAAAACAACCAGAGCCTTTTTGGTTACATAATTCTCAAAGGTCGGCCTTGGGGTGTCTGAAATGTATCTTCAGCTGTAGGTGTGAATGCACAATATCAATGTTTTCTCCTCAAAACGCGTAGGTTGGGCGCTGCTTTTCTCAAACTGCCAGTTTTTGCTACCATATGTTCTCCCTTTGCAAAACCTTTAGCACTGTTGACTTGGCTTAATGTAAACAGATGATGCTGCCTCTCAGATTCCAAATTGCCAAGGCTGTGGAGGCACCACCTGGAGCGGTGCACGTGGGACTGGTCTTTGCTAACCTGTGCTGGAAGCTCTGCCTCCACCCCATTGGAAATATACCACACCTCTTCCTCCAGCTGTTTGTCTCCAGAAAGGAGGAATCTTGACTTTGAGGCCCCAAAGGCAAAGTGTGGACCCACAGGGACTCCCTGCAGCAGTCAGGTGTCATTGTTAGGCTGGATGTGACATACACACGTGATTAGGGTCTAAGGAGAAAAAGATTTTTTATTTTGTGTGTTTTTTAGTTTATATTTTTTTAACAAGGCATGATTTTTAGTGATTAACTCCATTAAAATAACTGATTGTATTTACTGGTGTACAGCCCTGGAGCTGTGAGATGTTAAATGTTGAAAACACAGTGAAGCTGTAGGGAAATACATGGGTCAGCTTCACCCTTCTTTCCAAGGTGTACAGTGCCTGTTTGTCACCTTTTCCTCCAGTTGTTTGCCCTAGGAATGAGAGGAGATGAGGGATTTCCATCGCTAACAAAAATGGAGGTGAGAAAAACCATGGTGCACCCAGGTGTAGCCATGATATTTTCTGAAAAATCCTTTCCTTAGGATTTTTCCTCTTGAGAAGCTGAGAGGCCTCAGGAACAAAATGTAAACACTGTTTTTCTGCTGCTGCTGTGGAATGCAACAGGTAGATCTGTGATTGTTTCTAATAAATGGCCAATCACAGTCAGATGGCCAGTCGGACTCTCTGATATTCATTCCTTCTTTTTCTATTCTTCGCTGGCCTTCTGATGAAATCCTTTCTTCTATTCTTTTAGTATAGCTTTAATATAATATATATAATAAAATAATAAATCAACCTTGTGAAACATGGAGTCAGATCCTCGTCTCTTCCCTCATCCTGGGACCCCTGTGAACACCATCACAGGGCTGGGCCTTTGGCTGGACTCTTCTCTCACCCCGTGTCTCTGCCCCTCACAGGACGTGAACGCGGTCGAGGGCAGCGAGTTCACGGACAGCGGCATCGAGGGCGCCGCCACGGACACGGAGCTGCTGTCGCGGCGCTCCAACGCCACCACGGCCAGCTACTCGCCGCCCGCCGGGCGCGCCTTCGTGGGCAGCGACAGCGGCAGCAGCTCGGCGGGCGGCGACGGGCTGCGCCAGGGCGTCTACGAGAACTTCCGCCGCGAGCTGGAGATGAGCACGGCCAACAGCGAGCAGCTGGAGGAGGCGGGCTCGGCGCTGAGCGACGAGCAGAGCAGCGGCACGCTCAGCTCGCCAGGGCAGTCCGACATCCTGCTGAGCGCCGCGCAGGGCACCGTGCGCAAGGCCGGGGCCCTGGCCGTCAAAAACTTCCTGGTGCACAAGAAGAACAAGAAGGTGGAGTCGGCCACGCGCAGGAAGTGGAAGCACTACTGGGTGTCGCTGAAAGGTATGGGGATGGCGGGCAGGGGTGCGCCCAGGTGGGCACTCTGGGTGTCACTGAGAGGGGCAGGGGTGCGCCCAGGTGGGCACTGTGGATGTCATTGAGCAGGGCAGGGGTGTGCCCAGGTGGGTGCTCTGGGTGTCACTGAGAGGGTGTGCCCAGGTGGGCACTGTGGATGTCACTGAGAGGATGTGCCCAGGTGGGCACTGTGGGTGTCACTGAAAGGGACAGGGGTGTGCCCTGGTGGGCACTGTGGGTGTCACTGAGAGGGCAGGGATGTGCCCAGGTGGGCACTCACTTGTCGAGCAACTCCATGAAGGGGTGATTGATGCATCACATTGGGGTCACCATTTGTTACCTCAGGTGTCTCCCTGACACAGGTGTAATTAGCACTGACTCCATGATGTAGAAGGCTGAACCACTCCTTTATTCTTCTATACTATCTTCATACTATATTGTTAAGGAATCCATAACCCCTTCCAGCCTGTCCGATACAGCTTTGACCTCATTGATCAACCAAGCAAAACACCACCACCCTTTGGCAGATAAATCTCCATAACACATTCCACATTTTCCTAGCAAGAGCTGCGGCAAGTGGGGCTAAGAACTGTTTTAATTCTTTCTCTGAGCTTTCTCACAGCTTCTTGCAGCCTTTCACAGGGAAAATGCCTGGGAAGGCCTGTTCCTGCTCCGTCCTCAGCTGCCCGGGCCACAGACCCTCTTCTCTCTGGATTGTTGCAGGAACTCATAAACTCATTTCCACGTGCTTCATCTGCAGGGAAATGGGGAACCACAGCTTTGGGACTGGCCTTCCTCTCCTGTGTTGTGCCCAGAGCCATATCTCCTGCTCTAGGTGTGGTCACCCAAAAGGCTCAGTGTGGTCAAACCCTGCCCTCCCCACAGAGAGCTCTTCCTAGAGCACTTTTATTTATTTTTATTTAATGTTTATTTTTAATTTGCAGCGCTATTGTAAAGCCAAGAGCAAAGTTTGGAGCCAGCCCTTCCTTGGGGTGGCTGGAGAGCTGGGGAGGGGGAGAGGAGGAGGGAGGTGAGGGCAGCCCTGATCTCCTGGGAGGGGGCAGGAAGGTCTTGCTGTGAGGGGCTGCAAACAAAGGGCCAGCTGGGAGAAGAAAGGGGAAGGATGAGCAGGGCAGTGCTGTTGTTTTCAAGTGCTTTGGCTCAAGTGGAGTGTTAACTCCTCGGATTGCTGTGCCTCCATACTGGCAGTGTTTAACCGGGGCTTTGAAGTCAACAGCTGCCATTGTTTGGCTGCAAATTGTTTTCTGGGAGGCTGGAGCACCCCTTTCTCTTTCCAGTGACCAGAGCATCCCTTTCCAGTGACACAGCAGCTATGTGCCAGCCTGTAAGCAGCTGGAGATGGTGTGGGAAGCTGGGAGAGGAGGAGACCCCTTTCTTTTTGGCATCTCCCAAATTGCCCCCTTGCTCTGCACTTTGTTTTCCTTCCCGCGGAGGATTGTAAAGATTATTTTGTAACACTGAGCAGGTTGTTTGCTGGCCCCAGCTAAGTTTTTTTTGTCTGTCAGTGTTTCAGCAAGCACAGCCCATTTTAATTCCAGTTCCTGTCTGCATGCAGTAATTAAATGGCTTGATCTCTGCCTTGGGGGGACTGCAGCTGCAGAGGTGAGGCTGGGCCATGCCCGCGGGTCTGTCTGCTCCCAGGGCTGGCTCACAGCTGGCTGTCACCCTCAGGGACCAACATCTCACACCTGTGCGATGGCGTGGCCATGGACAGCCCCAAATTTGGGATTTCTTATGCTGTTTCTCATCTGGGAATGTATTTTACTGCCCACGACTTTCTGTTTTGGCAGTCCTAGGGTGAACAAAGCAGCCCGGGGTCAGGGCTCACAGGGCCCTACAGCTCCTGGTGTGGCTGCCTGGCACTGAAACCAGCAGAACATTTGAACCTGCTGCTCGTTGTCTCCTGCAGGCTGCACGCTGTTCTTCTACGAGACGGACGGCAGGTCTGGCATTGACCACAACAGCATCCCCAAGCACGCGGTCTGGGTGGAGAACAGCATCGTGCAGGCCGTGCCTGAGCACCCCAAAAAGGACTTTGTCTTCTGCCTCAGCAACTCCCTTGGCGACGCTTTCCTCTTCCAGGTTGGCTTCTGCAAAGCTTTTTTGTGTTTCCCAGCAAGGAGGGCACCTAGCTCTGGGTGACAGGGGTGGAAAATCCTGAAAAACCAAACACTGCAGGAGGTTTGGGTTTTCCTTTGGCAGCACTAGAGGAAGGTCACGAGCTGAACATGATCAGTGTTAAATCTGCCTTTTAATAATTGGCTAGAGCCTCCTTGTGTAGATGGTGGAGCAAAGAATGGAGAAATGCTCTTACACCCCTATAAAAACTGCTTGGGCAGCATGCTTAGAACACACAGGCCAAGCCAGTGACCCCACAGGACAGCCAGCTGGGCATTACAAGTGCTGTGCCACTCTGTGTGCCAAAGGAGAGTGCTCGAGGGGCTGACAAGACCAGGAGCAGCTGGAAGTGCAAGGGGATGTCTGGATCTGCAGTGCTCTCCCAGAGGGGTGCAGAATCCAGCTGCCCCTTGTTCACACACCTTGCTGCTGCCCCAGAGGACACTGGAAGTGCAGGCTTTGGTTCTTTAATCAGGAAACAGAAATGTCTCTATTTCACTGGGTACTTTAAAGAAAAAAATCCCAGGACTTACATCAAAGACCATAGTTTAGTTGATGTGTTTCACTTGAAGACATTTCTGCCATTTGGTAGCCACTGCTTCCCTGAGTGATGTTTAGGTTGTCATCCCCTTTCTTATGTCAGGCTGGCAGTAAGCAGGGTGTAACATTCTGTCATTTGCAGTTGGCAGCACGTGCTGAGATGGGTGCATTTCCTTCACTTGTGATTCAATTTTTTCACTGGAGGAATCCCTTTATTTCTCTTTCCAATGACAGTGGAGTTTGTTGCCTTCTTAAGCCAGAAGCTACTCTGGGGTAGGATGTGTTCCCACATCATCACTCCCTTGTATTCCAGAGCAAGAAACTGAATTTATACAGTGTTGTAGGTCCTTGAAGGTGTTCTTGCAAAGGGCTGCATTCTCAAGCTGGTGCAAAAAGAAAAGCCCTTCTGATTCTTGGAGGGACTGAGTGTCTGACTGAAAAAACCCATCATTTTTTGTGGGCTAACTTCCCTGCCACCTCAATGGGATTTTTCCTTCTGTAGTACTGCCCTGCCCTTCTCTCCTTCACGTTTTCCCTGGGAAGGGGATGAGTATTTTGGCACCTGGAGACCTTCCTCTAGGTGAGAGGGAATGACAGAGCCACAGAATGGCCTGGGCTGGAGGGGACCTTAAAGATCACCTTGTTCCACCCCCTGCCATGGACAGGGACACCTTCCACTGTCCCAGCCTGGCCTTGGGCACTGCCAGGGATCCAGGGACACCCTGTGCCAGGGCCTGCCCACCCTCACAGGGAGGAATCCCTTCTCAATATCCCTCTGGCAGTGGGAAGCCATTCCCTGTGTCCTGTCCCTCCATGTCCTTACAAAGAATCCCTCTGTTTTTCTGGTGGGCTCCCAGACTCACCCCAAAGCTTATCCCCCCACAGCCCAGTGTCATTGTGCCACAGGTAGGATTTTGTGTAGGGAGGAAGCAAAACTGAGCCTTTTCAAGCAAAATCCAGTCATTTCTCATGCCAGAAGTGTTCTGTGATGTGTCCCTTCTGCCAGGGAAGCAGGGAGAGGGGAATGCCCTCAGAGCAATGGCCCTTGGCTGTCTGTGCTTTTGCAGCAGATCCTGCTTCTGCTTAGGGCTTCCAGCGTGAGTGAGGGAAGTGGTGTCACTGTGGGACACACCTGTGCCACCAGAGTTTGGGAGCACCAGTGTGGGGCCCAGCTGGGCCTCTCTGGGAAGCTCTCCTTTGCTTCATCCTTGGCTGTTGGTTGTCACCTCAGCGAGGATGACCTTCCTCATCTTCCCCAGCAAATGGAGAAGTCATGCTGGGCTGTCTATTAATAGATCAGCCATCATCAGAAAGTTTAATTAGAACAAGGTGGTTTGGCACCTTGCTGCTTTTCCAGCCAAATACCAGTGTGATTATTGCCCCAGGCTGACACTCACACAAAGTCTTTGTTTCATGACCTGCTGTAAAAAGGAATGGAGTTTAGTAAAAGGCCTTAGATTGACTTCTTATTTGGAAGATCTGGAAAGAGTCTTCTTCTAATCACAATAGTTCTCTTCCAGAAAGAGGTACTGGTGTCCCATGCTCCAGCCTGCTGTCTCATAGAGTGGTTTGGGCTGGAAGGGACATTAAAGATTATCCAGTTCCATGCCCTGCTCTGGGCAGGGACACCTTCCACTCTTCCAAGTTGCTCCAAGGCCTGTCCAGCCTGGCCTTGGGCACTTCCAGCAAGGAGAAATGTTCCTTTTTCCCAAACTGCCATGTCCGTGCTTGGGAAGGGACAGTGCCAGAGCTGGAAATGAGGATGAGCCTGCCTTTAATGGTAACAGGGTGTCTTCAGAGTGCTTTGGGACCTTCAGAAACATAAAGCTGTTTGTCTGTGCACCACCATAAAGCTACTCATGCTTTTCATGGTCACATTTTCTGCCATTAATTTATTGTTAACTGCTGCATGGCAGAAAAGCTCTCCATCCTGGGAAGGGCACAGCAGTGGTGCATTCCCTGCCTTAAGGAGTTGGAGTTTAGAAATCTTGGTTAAATTTCAAGGTAGAAATGATGGCCAGGGAGGTGATTGCTGAGACCTTGCTGGGAAGCACCCCGAGCTGCAAAGCTCAGGTAGAGGTGTAATTCCAAGCGTTAAAAATGGGATGATGGGGGTACATAAGTGGATTTAAGGCTTTGAATCCGGAGATCAAAGGCAGAGGAACCTGCTTGGAGTTGCATGTGCTAATCTGCCATCAGTTTGGAGGAGGGTGCTGAGCTCTTTTCCCCTGGGCAGACGTGCAGCCAGACGGAGCTGGAGAACTGGATCACGGCCATCCACTCGGCCTGCGCCACCGCCGTGGCGCGGCAGCACCACAAGGAGGACACCCTCAAGCTGCTCAAGACCGAGATCAAGAAGCTCGAGCAGAAGATCGACATGGACGAGAAGATGAAGAAGATGGGGGAAATGCAGCTGTCCTCCGTCACAGACTCCAAGAAGAAGAAGACCATCCTGGATCAGGTAAACTCAAAAGTTCTCAGGGATTCTGCTGCTCACAGCAACACCGAGATGTGTTTGGAAGTCTCTTTTCCCAGCCTGGTGGTGGTGGAAGGAGTCAGAACTCTTCTGCTCTCATTCTCAAGGTTGTTTATTGTTTCTTATTTATAAAATTCTTTCTCTGGCCTGCTGAGGTCTGTTCCGCAGGTCAGACAGAGGCACACTGCCTGCCCCCAGGGCAGCGTTATCTTTTTATACTAAAATCCATGTGTACAATATTTACCATAACTTCTCAATACCTATCACCTATGTTAGACAGTGAGCTTCTACTCTAAACCAATCCCAAAGTGCCAACATCACAGCAGAAGATGGAGGCCAAGAAGGAGGAGAAAGGCTGGACATGCCCAGATTCCTCCATCTTGCCTCCTGAACCCCATTCTAAAAACCCCAAAAATCTGTTTTTCACCCCATGACAAACTAATTATTATTCTACTTGGACTTATGTGGCTTGCAGATCCTCACATAAGGTTGGTAATTTTTTCCATGGGTCACAATCAAAGTCACAGGTGCCTTGGGCTCTGTGCCAAGGTTTCTGAGCCCCCTGGCAGGGATTTGAGCAATCCAGGACATCCAGAGGGATGTCCTGAATTCTGATAAAAAGTCCCTAGCGTGGGTTTAAGGCCTTTTAGAGGTTGATGGGAGCTCCCTGGAGAGCTGTGCTGCTGCCTTAGCTGCACCATTGCTCCACTGAGGTCCAGCCTGGGCTGTCTTCTGCTGCCTCCAGGAGATTTGGATAGCAGGAGGCTGCCAGGCCATGGCTGGGGGATGCCTTGTGGAGCAGCTGTTCACTGCTGTTTGTTGTACACCAATAAACTCTGCTGCTGCTGCTCCTGGCAGCTGGGCTGAGGCAGCCGTGCCTGGTTTCTGCTGTCACAAGGGCCTGCCTTGGCCTTGTGGCTGCATCCCTGGGCCCTCTCCTGCTGCCTTCAAGTGGGCAGCGTGGCTGGCTGCCTCTCAGAAGCAGAGAGCCTCGAGCAGATGTCTCCCACACTGCTGCAGCAGCACCTTATTTTGGGAAATTTGACATATGGCTGCTGCTTCCCTCATTTGGAGCTCTCCTGCCACGGCTGCCAAGTGTGCCTGTAATGCAAAGCATAGGGGGAAGTGGCTGGGGCTGAGCTAAAAGGATTTGTACCCCCTGGAAGCCCGTGAGAAGGGGAAATAGGGGAGAAAGAGGAGGGAGAGGCTGAAGAACCCTACTCAAAGCTGTCAGTCACAGTGAGAGGGCAGAGCAGTCTCTCTCTTTATGTAACTGAGTTTGTCTGGATGCTTTGAAACTGTTTCCTATAAGCCATTTGAATTATTTAAATAAGTCCTTCCATAGGCTGATTGCAGCACTCTTCTGCTGATCAGATTAATTATCCCCAGTGTATGGCACTTGTTCAAGCTCTGTTGTTGCTCACAGCAAAGCTGCTGCTGTGGCTGCTGATTTGGGTTGCCCTGTGCCTGGAGTTTGGTGGGCTTTGCTCTTCTGATTCTTCAGATGCTCTTGATGCGTGAAGGAAGCCTCTTAAGGGACTGCTGAGCAGAGAATCCTGGAAATACAAAGAAAATTAAAAATGAAAATTTAATCCTGTTAATTAGCATTGTATCAAAGGAGCAGTTGTCCCAGGAGGAGACTTTTGCCACGAATGTAGAAAGTTGTTTTCCATCTAATCAAAACTCTTTAGCTGTTTGCATCCTTTGGGGGGTTGGGAGGGCAGGGGAATGTGGGAAAATCAGCAATCAGGGTTTGTTGGGTGAGATCAGCCCTGGTGAAAAGGGTGAGTGTGGTGTTGTGAGGGTTTCTAGGATGAGGTGAGAGATGAGAATTTGACTTCATGTTCTTAGAAGGCTGATTTATTATTTTATGATATTATATTAAAAATGCTATACTAAAACTATACTAAAAAGAATAGAGAAAAGATATATTAAAAGGCTAGAAAAGAATGAATAATAAAAACCCGTGACTGACCAGAATCCCAGCACAACTAAACTAAAATGAGTCATTAAGTTAACACAATTCACATAAAACTAATTAAAGGTACACCTGTTAGTAAACAATCTCCAAAGCAATCAAATAATTATTGTTTACATTTGTTTTCTGAAGCTTCTCAGCTTCTCAGGAGAAAAAATACTAACAGAGGGATTTTTGAGAAAATATCATAGTGACAGGTGTGTTGTTGGAACCCAGGAAATTCCTCTGGCTGCCCTTGACTCCCTGCCTTTGATTTAGCCCTTGGGAAAAAACAATTCCCAACCTTTATATGAAGAATTACAAGTCAAGAAAGTTTAAGTAGAATAATAGTTAGTTTGTCACAGGGTGAAAAATAGATTTTTGAGGTTTTTAGAATGGGAGCTCAGGGTCCCAAGATGGAGGAATTTGGGCATGCCTTGTCCTTTTTCCTTCTTCTTCTTGGCCTCCATCTTCTGGGTGATGTTGGCATTTTTAGATTGGTTTAGAATAGAACCTCACTGTGTAACATAGGTGAGAGGTATTGGGAAGTTATTGTAGAATAGGACACTTGTAGATTGGTTTGGAGTAGAAGCTCACTGTCTAACACAGGTGATAGGTACTGGAAGTTACTGTAAATAGGGCACTTTCAGATTAGTTTAAGGTTGAAACTCACTGTCTAAGATAGATATTGGGAAGTTATGGTAAATAGGGCACTTTTGGATTGGTTTAGAGCTGAAGCTTTCTGTCTAACCTAGGTGATAGATACTGGGAAGTTATGGTAAATAATGTACACGTAGTTTTTAGTATAAAAAGACAACACCAAGTCTGAAGTGAGCAGTGTTCCTCTGTCTGACCTGCCAGACAGACCTCGGTGGGTTGGAGAAACAATTTTATAGATAAGAAACAATAAGCAACCTTGAGAATGAGATCAGAAGGATTCTGACTCCTTCTTGGACTGCTGGGCTGGGAAAGGAGGCTTGTACGTATCTGAGAGTCCCTCTGCCCAGCAGAGATTCTGCGAGTGTGCCACTGTGAGTTGTTCCAGGGCGTTTACCAGGCTGCTGTCCCTTTCTGTCCCCTGGCAGATCTTCGTGTGGGAGCAGAACCTGGAGCAGTTCCAGATGGACCTGTTCCGGTACCGCTGTTACCTGGCCAGCCTGCAGGGCGGGGAGCTGCCCAACCCCAAGCGCCTGCTGGCCTTCGCCAGCCGCCCCACCAAGGTGGCCATGGGCCGCCTGGGCATCTTCTCCGTGTCCTCCTTCCACGCTCTGGTGAGTGGGCAGGGCTGGCATGGGCTGGGCTGGGCTGCAGGAGCAGCTGGGGGAGAGCTGTCTCTGTCCTAGAGCTGTCGTTCGGAGTTTGCACCAGGAACAGATCTTCCTGTTCATCTCAAGTGTCTTCAGGTCTTCAGGGTCGTCTCAAGTGTCCACAGATTTGGGTGTGATCCACACATCCCATGAAGTCAGTGGGAGCCGTTCTGAGACCCTCAGCACATGCTGGCTGAGACCTTCTTGGGCTATCTGACGTGATTCCAATTACTCCAACCAATTATTCCAATATTCTGGTCATCCACACCTGATGCTCCCCAAGGGAAGGGAAATGTGCTCCCTGTGGTGTGGCAAATAATGGTTGTTTAAATTTAAATACTGTAACAGCCCAGCTCTTAAAAGTGCAGGGGAACGTTTTGCAAAATGAATTTGAGTCAAGTTCTTGTAGTCTCGGCTTGGACTCCTGGAGGTTCACAGAAATAGCTGAGCTCCACTGTTGTCTCGTAGATGTCAGCTGTAGCCTGCAGTTGAATGCAGAGCTGTAATTCAGTCAGGGGCGTTTTTATTCTTTCCTATATGAAAAGATTAGCGTCATCATCCTGCTAATTGCTGCTGGATTTATTATATTTTTTAAGTGGCGGGCTGTAATTTGCATTTATGCTTATTTTTTTTTTTTCACATCAAGCAAAGCACTGAGCTCTAGCCTGAAAAACAGTCTGCCTCTTCATGCTGGTGTCTCTGGAGAGCCAAGGGAAAAAATATGTTGGGAAAAATGTTGTGTTGGAAGAGGCACGTGTTTTCTTCTCCTCTCAGCAAACTCTCATGTCCTCCTTTGCCCCCAGGAGCGTGGGGAAGTGCAGCCTCATGTGAGGAGCCCTAACTCAAGTTTCAGGAAGGGAATTTACCCAGAGCAGCTGTGGCTGCCCCTGGATGCCTGGAAGAGTCCCAGGCCAGGTTGGACAGGGCTTGGAGCAGCCTGGGACAGTGGAAGGGGTGGAATAGGATGGGATGGGCTTTAAGGTCCCCTCCATCCCAAAGGATTCTGTGACTGCATGACCCCAGTCTCCTGAAGATGTCCCAGTACATTCATCCAAGATGTGCAGAGTTACCCCATGTGGCTCTGTGTAAATGTCCCAGGCACAGCTGGGGAGCCTCTCCCTGTGGAAATGGAGCTGTTGCTGTGGTGCTCAGGTTCTCCTTTTCCCGGATTTCCCCCGTTTCCCAAGGAGAGCCCCCATTCCTCACCCAGTGCCAGCAGCCAGCCTCTGTCCATCCCACTGCAGTTCTGGGTGTGCTGCAGCCCATTCCTCAGCTGGGGCCATCCCTGGCTGTTCCCAGGGCCACTCTGCTGCTCTGGGCTGTGGGAATGCAGCACTGAGGTGTTCCAGGAGGTGCAGTCAGCAGGGTGGGTCTGTCTGTCTGTCTGTCTGTGCCTCCTGCCCTTCCCTACCGCTCCCTTTTTGGCAGGAGAGGAGCTCCTCTCCTCAGGCCACCTCCACCTGGGAAATCTGATCAGACAGACTTTTTATTGGGTCTGAACTGTTCAGCTCTGAGTGATGTCCCACTCATCTCCAGAGCTCCCCAGGCAGCTGGGCTCAGTCAAGGCAGTGTCTCTTGTTGCCACAGGGCATTTTGCTGTAGGGCAGCTGACACTGCTCTGATGGGAAGGGTCATTTCAGATCACTTTTCCTCTTCCTGTGCCTTGCTCAATCCTTCAGATGTCACTTATCTTCAAGGAAGTGCAGGCTTAAACGCCATGAGCTCCCTGCAAGCCTTTATCTGGCCTTGCTGCACCTCTGAGTCAGCACCAGCATGCCCAGAATGTTTCCACAGGAAGGAGCAAAGAGGAAGATGGGGTTTTTGGGAAGCAACTGATAAGTCTGGAAATCTCAGGTTTCACACGTCCAGCTTTGAAACCTTGCTAGGAAAAGAAAAATCAAGGAAAAAACCCAAACCTATCACTGGTGCTGAGGTTTTGCTCAATGATGATTAGGTGGTGTGTACTGTCCATTTCAATATTCGGTATTGGATGCTGGCAGAAGTGAGTTAATTTGCAGTGAGAAGGCAGCAGCCTGGCAGCATCCCCACTGTCCCAGGAGTGAAAACTCTGTGTTGCCATAGGATTTGCCCTTTTCCCCCCCCAGACCCCCCAGTTTGGGGGGTTTGTGCTGGGCTGCTGCAGCTCTGGTGCTGAAGCCAGGTGGCATTGACAGGTGGCGGCTCGCACGGGGGAGTCGGGAGTGAGGAGAAGGACACAGGCCATGTCCAGGTCTGCCAGCAAGAGGAGGAGCAGGTTTTCTTCTCTCTGGGGGCTGGACACTACCTCCAAGAAGAAGCAGGGGAGGCCCAGCATTAACCAGGTAAGAGGTGGGAGTTTGGGGTGCTGTTATTGCAGGGGTGGTTTGTTGGTGGGCAGAACACAGATCACGCAAAGAGTCACTGGCACAGAGTCATGGTGTTCCTCCTCCCTTCCAAAATCAGGGGCTGTAGCTGCACATCAGGGCACAGCAGCTCCCACCAAAGGGCTGCAATTTGCCCTTTTCTTCAGCTGGATTCTGTTGTTTCTGCATTTCTGCTCCTTCTGCTTTTTCTGCAGGCGCCCTCCCTAATCTCAGGAGCAGCAAAGCAGCAGTGTAAAACACACACAGCTTTGGAGGGAAAAACCCCAAAACAATCCAGACTTGTTTGGTTATTTTTAATTTAAAATGATGAGTGTACAGTGATTTAAATGTAGCTGAGTTTGGTGAAAACTTTCCAAAGTGACAAGAAGCTTTGCATTTAGTTGGGACACTCCCTGTTTTGCTTCAGATTTATAAAAAAGCAGAAGTTGTGCAGTTTCCACCCAGTCACTGCCCAGATCTTTCTCTAGAAAACATGCTCCAGTGTGGTAGGAAGGTGCTTCCCTGTTATTCTTTGCAAACATCCCTAATTACAGCTTTCACTTTTTGAGAGCCATACCTCACCTAATTGCAGGAAATGTAGGCTCTGCCTTTCTTTCTCTTCCCTCACTTCTTGTGGGGAGAAAGGCTGGGGCCACACGCTGCTCTGTGCCCTGTGATTTCTGGTGCTGTCTGTTGAAGCAGCAGTGGCTGTTGGTTTTGTTCAGCAGAGGATGATGAGGCACTGAAAGTTCACCTGACGTATTTAGAAGCTGAGCAAAAGCCCAGGGCTTGGCTGGGATGCAGCTCCAAGAGCACATTCCCAGTTCCTTGTGCTGATGCTGCAGCATCCCTGTTGCTTTGTATTTACTTGCCCCAAATCCCTTCTCCTGAGCTGGGATCCTGCCTGTGCTGTGTTTTCAGGCCTGTTTTTTCATCCCCCTGAGCTCCCTCCTTTTGTTTTTCCTTTCAGTGGAGATAATTGCATTCTTCACGCTGCCTCCCCTGCTCCTGCCCCCCTCACTCCTCCACAGCGCAGGCATGGAGGGGGATTCTGTTCCATGTTAAAGGAAATCCATTGTGCAGAGAGTTGTAAAAAGTGTGAAGTTTTGAGGAAGTAGCAGAGTGCCTGAATGCAGTGCCTGAACACATTTCCCTTGCTTGGGCAAAGTGTTGCCTGTTGGGAGCAGCCAGCTGTAAATCCCCAAAAGGCAGAGACCTTTTCCATCCTGCCTGGTCCCTGCTTCGTTTTTGCCAGGTAATAATTAACAGCCCAGCAAGTTCATCCCTGATGTGGAGCTCTAAAACTGAACTTTTCAGTTCTCATTGTTGGGTTCTGCTGCAGCACCAGCCCTGCCTGCCCTGTGCTGATTTGGGGTGGGTGCTGCACATATTCCTGTCTGATCATTCCTCCTGCACAGGATCCTGTTGGTTTTGGCTCTCTGGCTCGTGCAAGCAGTGTGTTTGGGGATGGCTGTTTGTATTTCTCAGTCTGAATCCTGTTCTGGATGTCAGACAGGCTGTTCTGCCCATGGCATGTACTGTGCACAGGGAGTCAGTTTGTGTTTAAAGCAGATCCCCTCTCTTCTTCCTCAGGTGTTTGGAGAAGGAGTGGATTCAGTGAAGAAATCTCTTGAAGGGATCTTTGATGACACAGTCCCAGATGGCAAGGTAAAACCCCAGCTCTCCAGCTGCCTCCTTCCCCCACGTTTGCAGCCAGTAAATTCAGAATAAAGGAGAAGATTTGCTATTTTGCCATTTCTGAGCATTGGAGCTGCAGTACCACATCAGTTTTGTTGTGGTTTGCCCAGAAACACTGCACATTTCGGTTTTAAATTCAAATCTCTTTCATCCCTGCTATTTTGCTGTTGCATTCCTGGCATTCCCAGTAGGCATAGGGTGAAACCCCAGGAGAAGCACACTGCAGCAGTGTGTGGGTGGCACAGGAGGCACACTCTACCCTGCTCAGGGAAAGCTGCAGGTGCCTGTCCAGGCAAGCCTTCAGCCTGGGCTTAGGAGCCAAATGTCTTCTCTCTGAGAGCTCTGGTGCAGCACATAATGCACCAGTCACTGATGGAGAGAGAGGGAGCTGTGTTGGGCTGCGGTTGCCATGATGGATTTTGTCTGTTTAGAGGGACAAAGACGTGGCCCTGAGCAGCGTCCACCAGCACAACCCCGACTGTGATATCTGGGTGCACGAGTACTTCACGCCCTCGTGGTTCTGCCTGCCCAACAACCAGCCTGTGCTGACTGTCATCCGGCCTGGGGACACCTCCAGGGACGTGCTGGAGATGATCTGCAAGGTAAACCTGCTCTGGGGAGCTGGCGATCTGTGTGTGCCCCTGCTTGGGCTGCTCTGCATGGGGACACCAGCTCTGTCCTGGGTGGCAAACACAAATCACACTGCAGTGTTGGGGCAGGGGCACAGCAGAGAGTTCCCTGCAGCTGGAGCCGACCTGCTGTGGCTGCAGGGACAGCAGGCTGGGGTTTGCCCTCCCCACGCTGGCTGCTGTGCACAAGCCTGGAAGTGCCTTCACCTGCTGGCTCTGCCCCTGCTGCTGCCTACCCCTGTCCCTGCAGTGGCACCGAGCTGAGGGTGGCACCCCTGTCCCAGCCCCCGGGTGCCCCACACTGTGGTGGTGCAGCCACCCTGGTACCCCAGCTCTGCATCCCTCCCACAGCCCCTTCCCCTCTGCCAGGCAGGTGAGGTGACCTCAGCCAGCCCTTCCCAGGAGCCAGGGGATGTGTTCCCAGGAGCCATCCCTGCTTCCCTGCCCCCAGGCTGGCACTGGGACAGCAGCAGCAGCCCCAGGATGGGGAAGGTGCAATCCAGCCTTGGTGTGTTTGCTGCCTGCAGTGCAGAACCAGACCCAGCCTGGCGTGGGTGGCAGGAGGGGACAAGGGGAAGCTTTTATCTACATTGGAGTGGGGGGGAAGAAAAACCACCTGGATTTCTTTGCCAGATGAAGTATCAGAGAGGTTGGGCCATTAAAAAGAGTTCCATCTCCAAAGAGTTGGGAACTTTGACAAATTAAACACAGGCTTTCAGCTCTGGCAGCTGCATAATGTGTGTTTTCGGAGCGAGCGAGACCTGTCACGTGCCGCTCTGAAAAGTGAGTCTGCTTTGTACAACAACAACAGCAGGAGAAAAGAAAACATTTATTACTATTGAGAGCTCAACTTTGGGGACTTGGAGAGCGCGTTGCATGTGCCTCTGAAGGAGGGAAGGTGAGAGAAAGGCGTTTGTTTCCAGTAATTGCACGGTGCGCTCGTCTCTCTGCCAGGTGCGCTGCAGCTTCTGAAAGCTCTGCTTTGTCTTCAGCAAAAGATGACATTTTGGGAGAGAGGCATAACAGGGAAGCTGGATGACACATGATTAGTAATGGTTTATTTTTAGGGTCTATGTTCTGCTTTGGGTGAGGATGGTTAGCTCAGTGGACTGGATCAGGGTCTGGTCTCTCCCTGTGCTTTTGCTGCGGTGGGTGGGGGTGTTTTCAAGAGCTACTTTCTGTTTCTTTCCTTTCTGTGAGAGTTTTCAGCCTGAAAAGCACTGTTCAGATGCCCTTTTTTCTGTAGCATTTAATAATCAATCTCTTTCTTCTGTCTCTTGCATTCAGCTCATTTTCCCCCCTTTAATATCCGATCCACATCATTTCACATCAGTTTGCCATCTGCCATCTGAGAACCAGTCAAGTTCTGGTACAGTAAACATTTCAAGCTCTACATTTCATATAAACCTCCTCATGTTTGTGTGGATGTGGTTAAATCTGTGCTGCTAAACTGAGCTTGATTCTTCTGTTGGAGAACATTCAATGCACTAAAGTGATTGTGGAAAATGTGTTCTTATGCTAACATTGCTGCTTGTTATTATACAGCCAGTTAGGCTTTGGAGGATGCTTTGTGACACTTTTATGATTCAAGATTGGTGGGAGGAGTGTTTAAAGCATTTTTAAAGTGGTTTCTCAAAGATTTCTGCTCAGATGTAACTAGCAGCATCACTTGGAAGGCAGGAAAACTCAGTGTATATGCATTAAATTGCTTTCTCTGGCTGATAGGAAATAGTTGGTCCCTTCCAGTCTTAACCATCCTGTGATTCTGTGATGACACTGCTCAGTGTGAAGGAATGTATATGCATTAGTAGCATTTGCATAATGGTATGTCTTAAAATGGAGGAGGAAATCACACTCTGTATGCGGATTTAGGCAGAGCCAGTGTGGGGATAATAACACCAAAACCCAACATGGAGATAATGGCAGTAAAAAACAAGCCCAGATGACTACATGGCATTTTGTCTTTTGCCTGCATAAAAAGTGAGGTAAGAAAGGTTGGGTGGTTTTTTTTATCCCTCACCATTTACATTTTTCAAAGAGACCTGCATGAGGGGCAAGAAGCAGAGAGCCAAGGTGTCAGGGTTTGTGCTCAGAGCCCCTGAGAAGCTGAGCCTGGTGCTCTGGGGGTTTCCTTTGCTTTTAGGCTGGTGTTTTCCTGCTGGGAGAGCTGGGCCACACAGGAGCGGTGGGATGGCCACATTCCTGTGCTGCTGGAGAGCGTGCCAGGCCCTCTCCTTGGCCAAAGGAGCTGGGCCTGTGTGCCAGCCCACCGTGGCACTTGGAGCCTCTGGAATGGGATCCCAGCCCGGCTGTAAATGCTTCTCCTGGAGCACCTCAGCTGAGCTGTCAGGCTGTGCTTTAAACAGGGTTGGCTGCTTAATTTAGTCCAGACCTAGCCAGAGTTATTAGGAGAGAAATAAATAAACCAAGAAGCTGATTTGGACGGCTGAAAGGTACTTTGGGTGGTCCTGAAAGGATATTCCTATCATTAAAGCTGCCCTGTTTCTGCTCCCACCTCCCCACATGTGGATGCAGCTCCCAGCAACAAGAAGTGGGTTAATGGTTTGGCTTTTAGGGCAGCCTGGCTGTGTCCACATTGCAGGGGCCTTTTCCTTTCACTTCAGTAGAACACCATGGCCCTGTCTGAGACACTTTAACCAGGGTCAAACTTTGAGGTAGACACAGCCCCAGGATGTTAATTAGCTAAATGGGGTGGCTCATGGTCGGGGTTCTCATTCCTGACCTGGATGGCATCACAGTGTACTGGATTGATGGCATCCGCTTGGGCTGATGGGGTTTGTTGGGAAGAAATGCATGGGGAAGGAAATGCATGGCTCTAAACAGGAGTGTTTTACCCAGTTCTGTCTTCAGCTGGTGCTCTGCCCAGAGCCTGGATAAATTCAGCCTGCCCAGACTGGATAAATTCATCCCAGGTGGCGATTTTTTTTTTTTTACATTTTTTTATTTGTAAAAATAAAAAATGTAAAATTAAATAAAAATGTAAAAAATGGTGATGCCTGGGCGGGCTGGAAAGCATCCTTTGGGGGCTGCCCTCAGGAGACTTTCGGTCTCCTCTTTGTTTGAGACACCTCTGTGTGTAGGGACAGTTACCTAAGCTGACAGAAAGTGACCCAGGACTCCTCTGTGTCACATCTGAACCTTTAATGCCAATTCTGCTTCCTTTCTTTTCTGGGGTGTTTGTATGTGTGTGTCTGTAAAGACAGAATTACTGAAAACAGCAGCAATCACTGGGAAAAGGAAGCAAGAAGCTTTCCAAAAGAGAAAAGTGAGGGAGCAAGGATATCTCCAACATTCAGCTGTTTTTCTTTTGGCTCTGGATAGGTTTCAGTCATTAGTTAATTAAGTAGGAATTTGCCTGGATTACAGAGGTTGTTCCATTTCAGGTACTCCGTTTCATCCAAGGATAATTTGATTTTTTGGGTTGGACATATTTGAACAGAGCACTGTGCAGAGTGCAGCAATAGATCTGTTTTGGTTTTCCCTCCTATTATTGGTAGCTTTTTTTACTCCTGGGCTAATCCAGGCTTCCCAAAGTGTTTCCTGTTCTTTGGGTGTTTGCTGGAGGGTCAGGATGGGATGTTCTCCACAGGTACATTGCTCATCACCTCAGTGCTGCTGGATCACGCTGGAACTGGAAAAGCCAGGCTTTAAAAAACAGGACAAACAGGCAATAATGTGATGCTCTTGCATGAGTTTTCAGATAAGGCATTGTTTTCAGCACAGCCTGAGAAACCCTGGTAATTTGCTGGGGTAAAATGAAAAGGCTGAGGTATAAAAGCCTTTAATAGTGAGATTTCAGAAGTGACAGGGAGGAGAATTTGCCTCCTGTATCTGTGAATCACTTTGGGGTTTCTCATTAGATTCAGTTTAGGAACTTTGAAAGTAACTCCTGGATGATATCCTTTGTGTTTATCATACTTGTAATGTGTTTTGATTACACACTGCATTAACCTCTGCTTAAATCAGCCTTATTAATCATGCTGAGAAAAGGTCATTAACATCTCCCAGACCAAATGCTCTGTCCTCAGCTAATTATAACTAATTCATTAAAATGGTGTGACCTGCTTCCACTGGGATGCAATCCAGGATGCAACTCTTGGCTGCTTCCAGCCAGTGTAACCTGAGCTGCTTGGAATTTAGAGGACAGACAGCTTTTTTTGTGCTTATTAACCTTGCTTGAAATCTGCCACATCATATTTGTGTGCTAAATTATGAAGACGCTAAAAAAACCCAAACCAAACAGAGAACACCTCTCCTGCTCCATTTTGCTCTGTTAGCAGAACATTTAGTTCGATACCCTTTTATCCAGAGCCATGCTCTGAGGTTTCTGTTCCAGCTTATTGGGCTTATTTCTGGAATGGCTTGGGAGGGAGCAGAAGGCCAGGCCAGCAGAGTGCCCTGGCTGGGTTCATGGATTTTATTGCTGGGGGAGAGCAGGAGCAGCAGGTTTGTTCAGCCTTCAGGCAGGAGGTGCTGCTGTGAGGGCCAGAGATGAGGGAATGCTGCTTTTCTAAGGGCTCCCTTCTCTTGCAGACTCACCAGCTGGACTGCTCTGCTCACTACCTGCGCCTCAAGTTCCTGCTGGACAACCAGATCCAGTTCTACGTGCCAAAGCCAGAGGAGGAGATCTATGAGCTGGTAATGCTGCCCACTGGGCTGCTGAGGTGACACTGCTGTTAATTAGTGTTTATCTGAGTTCTGGAGCACGCAGAATTCTGCTTTTCACTCTGCAATTGCGGGGCTTTGCAGAGCAGAGCAAATTGGCCTTCAGCAAAGGGATCTCTCCAAAGCTTTCATCCCGTGTTGGTGTTGAGCTCGCATTTGTGTGTGGATGTGTCTGGGGAGAGAGGAGGGACAGCCACAGGCGTGTGAGAGTCACTCTAAGCTACGTTGAAGCTTAACTTCTCTCCAAGTTGTCTTTTCCTGTTGTTCGTGTTGTCCATGGAGGTTTTACAGACACATGGAGGTTTTACAGACAGCACACTGTCTGAGTTTTTAAGAGGGGGAAGGTACACAAGTTGTTGGGTGTTTTTTGGGGTTTTTTCCTGATGGCAAGGTAAAGATTGAGGTCAGGAAGGTCTGGAGTTATGTGTGAGAATATGCTTCCTTAATTGCCTCAGCTGGCTGTTCTCATCTCGCTCATCTCGAAAGCAGACTTCAAAGGAGTTCTGCCATGAGAGATTAAAAAAAAGACCAAACAGGATTAATGTCATGCTTTAGCTCTGTGATTCTACACAGGCATGCTGTAAACCTCTTTAAGGTCCTTTTCATTGGTGGCTGGTTTACTTATAAAAAGTAAAACTTTGCTAGTTATGGAGGTTTTGCTCGTTTAGCAAAGGACTTCTGGGATTTTTCATTAATGCTGTCAACAACAACAACAAATAGTGAGAAAGTGCTAGAGGAGTGCTAGGACTGGGAAGTGTGATAGAGCAGGGGAAAATGAAACCTCAGAGGAGACAGCTTTTGGCTGTCGTTGTCTGGAAGGACTTTGGGGACTTGTGTTGAGAGGGTGTAGGATTGACAGAGTCATCATCACTTACTGTTTACTCTGAAAAGCTGTAATTAACCCAAAACTCTGTCACTGGGACTGTGCAGGGAGTGGTGGAGATGGGTGCTGCAGGATGGTGTCTGATGTGGGGATATTAAAACACTTTGTATGTTTGCTTCTCATGTTTGGGGAGAACATGGAGCGCCTTCCATGGGGCTGTAACTATTCTGCAATACTGATTGTTGCAGTGCTGATAGAAGCAGGAGATAAAATTACATTTTTATCAGGGAAACCTTTTGCAAATGAGGTCCTCTTCTTTTCTAAAGGAACAGTTTAGTACTGCAGTCCAAAGACTGAGTTTCAAAATGTTAATTATTGCAGATTGCGTTTTTACACGCTCACAGCAGCGTGTAAACAGAATTAATATTCACCTGTGGGCTCTGTTCACCTGGGGCTGTGATTTTTTCTGAACACAAAGGCTGGTTTGTTAGTTCAGTGCTGAAAGGCAGAGGGATTTGAGGCTCCATGGAGGGATTCTGGGCTATTGCCTGGGTGTGAATTTGTGCTGCTCTCCCAGGAAGGATCTTAATGACCATTTCAAACACTTGGGGGCTTCCCTTGGTACAAATAAACATCAAGGTGTGGAAGGTGAAATGTCAGGCTGAGCTATAGCAAACCTGATAGTCTGATAATGAAGAAGTGTGTTTGAGAAACAAAATCACTCCTTGTGATTTTAATGCTGTTGAATAATTGAATTCCTGCAATGTCTTCATTAAAATAAGATAAAGCATTGAGCTATTACTACCTGTAAATGAGGAAAACAGGAACAGAAGCTGTGTTTGTCATGCATTCAAGATGGTATTGACTGAGGGAAATAGATGGGTGCTCTGTTTTGTGCTGGGGGTGGGAAAACACTGCTTCCTCCTCCCTAGCTGTGTTCCAACAGCAGAGCTGAGTGACACTGCTAATGCCTCTCACACAGGTGGAGAGAAACTGTTTGATAAACAATGACCACAGTCCCTTCTTCTGCCTGTAATTAAAACCCAAAAATCTGTTCCAAACCATTACAATTGATGTGTCCTCCCACAGTAACATATTTTTGTGTTTGTTTTTTCCCCCTCTATTCAGCTGTACAAGGAAATAGAAATCTGTCAGAAAATTACCCAGCACATTCAGATGGAGAAGTCTGATGCATCCTCTGATATTTATGGTGAGTTTTGTGTTGCCTGTTTTCCTGCCTTGTTTTGCTGTTCCTCCCCAGTCAGTTCTAGCAGGTTCTTGCTGTTTACTGAGGTACCTGAAAGGTCTCTTGAGCACAGTGAGAGAAGCACTTGTGACTGCTGAGCCACCCACAGCAGCATTCACCACTCCTTCAAGGGGCACAAGGCATCTGAGTGCTGTGGCCAGGCAGCTCCAGAGGGGCTGTGGGGCTCCTCCTCACCTGCCAGGGGCACCCTCGGTGGGTTCCTGCCTGCCCCATCCTTGCTGAGGCTCCAGGGTGTCCCTGGATGCTCCGGCCCTCGAGGATGTCCCAGGGACACCTGAGCCAGGCAGAGCTGTGTGAAAGGTCTCCCTGTGTGAGTTCAGCAGAATCTCCCATCCCTGTGCAGCTCACACTTGTCAGCTCTCAGGTATTTCAGGTTACAGCCCCCAGCCTGGTGAGTGTGCCCTTTGGCCTGGCAGTTCCAATTCTGCAGTGTATTTTAGAGTTATCTGTGCAAGCTCCCCACAGGAAGCCAATCTGCATCTTTTTGCTGTTTATCTAAATATTCTGCTTTAATGACTGGAATTATTCTGAATCTCCAACTGCTTATTATACAGCTGCAGGCCATTGGAGTATTGAGCTGTGCTGCAAAGCAGTGGGACTGACTGGGGCTTGGATATTGCAGGCCTAAGAAAGAAATGTTCACCAGCCCAGTGATGGTTCAGGGGTCACATTTATGAAGAGTTGGGGCTCTCATAGCATTTCCTGTTTATTTCTTCTTCTTTTTTTCTAAGTGACAAAATGAGGAAAACAGTGAGATGCGCTGTGAGATGAGATCAGCTGTGTGAGGTGTGGGATGGAGCTGTGCAGTGCTCTGACCCTGCAGCAGGGAATGCTCAAAGCACCCCAAAAAAAGCTGCCTTTTCTCTCACTGAGGGAATATAGCCAGATGTGGTTTGCCTCTAATTGGCAGAAGGATTTCTGTGGTCTGCATGTGTCTCCGTGTGTGTCTGTGCTGAAATCACAGTCCTGGAGCAGTCTGGGCTGGACAGGGCCTTAAAGATCACCTTCATTCCAACACCTCATGTCAGGGAGAGCTCACCTGGGAACACTCTGTGGCGTTTCTGCTCCCTGTGGCAGTGAGAGGCACTCCTGGAGGGTCTGGCAGTGCTGGATCTCCCATGGGTTGCTTTGCTGATGCCTGAGCACAGATGTTCTCCCCTCTTTGGCTGGCACTCTTTTCTCTTTGCCAGTGAGGGCAGAAATCAGTGAGAATCCCTGGATTCCAGCTGATGGAATGCTGGCACATTCACCAGCAGCTGGTTATGGCGGGGGGCTGAGGGGATTAGCTGGAGGTGGGTTTGCTCAAGGCCACGTGCACTCAGAGATGTTTGTTCTCCTGCCATCAGAAGTTTGCAGTGCAGAGAGCAGGCTCTGCCAGGGTCAGCAGCCATCTCTTCCCACCTGTTTGATGGTGATGTTTTTAATGTTGCTGGCAGCAGAGCCAGCTTATGCAATCACTGTGCCTTCCACCCACTCCTGCCCTTCCTCTCGTGTGTGGAGCCCCTGTGGAAGGCACAGGGGATGGAGCTGCACATCCTGCTGTCCCCGTGTGTGTGCAGTCTGCACAGCCACTGCTGAGGTGTTTGTCACTGAGTGCAGGGCACTGCAGCCACTGTCACAGCAGGGCAGGGTCACGTTCTGTCTGTGCAGGGTTACCTGTGAGTGTGACATTGCCACTGCCAGGCTGGTGCCAGCTGCCCATCTCTCATCTCTTACAGCTGATGACAACCTGTGTAATTGCTCCTTATGCCCTTTCTGCCAGGAGTAACTGCAGGATTTATGGCTATGGCTGAAGGATGAATTCAGGAGTAACCATGTGTGCATTCAGGCCTGATGGATTGAAGGAGGCAGAGGTCTTCTCATGGAGGAATCACAGAATCCCAGAATTCTGTGGGTTGGAAGGGGCCTTGAAGCTCATCCCTGCCATGGCAGGGACACCTTCCACTGTCCCAGGGTGCTCCAAGCCCTGTCCAGCCTGGCCTGGGGCACTGCCAGGGATGCAGGGGCAGCCACAGCTGCTCTGGGCACCCTGCCCACCCTCACAGGGAACAATTCCTTCCCAAAATCCCATCTAAACCTGCTCTCTTCCAGTTTGAAGGCATTCCCCCTCATCCTGTCACTCCAGGCCCCTGTCATGAGTCTCTCTCCATCCTTCCTGTGGGCTCCCTTCAGGAAAGCTGCATTCCCTTCTCCAGGCTGAACAATCCCAGTTCTCCCAGCCTTTCCTTGTAGGAGAGATGGAACTGGGGCTGCTTGGACACTCTGATCTCCTCCCAGTGGGAGCCTGATCGGTCCCTCCTGGTTTTAATGTGTGGAGTAAAACAGAATTTCAGTTCAAAAGTGCTCTTAGGAACCAATGCTTTGTGCTGACTCCAACTGCAGCCTTGGGCACACTCTGCTGTTCTTCCAGGGTTTTCCAGGTAGGCTTTGTGGTGGTGACAGCCAATAACTACTCTGTTTTACAGCTGCTCTTTTAGTGGAGGGTTCTTCTCTGTGCCAAGGCTGGTGTGTTGAGTGAGCTTCACAAATTTCTCTTGATTCAGCCCCAGGAGCTCGCAGGCAGGTTCCAAGTAGCTCAGTAAGTCAGGAAAGGCCATATGCTTCTCACTTCTGAGCTGCCACGTTCTTCCCCCTCTTTCCTTCTTCTTCTTTTTAAATTGTATTTTATTTTTAAATCCTGGATGAAAAAATAACTCTGAGCCATAAGGATCAGCTTGAAAGGAGTCCTATAGTCAGGATGGGCTCCCAGCACATCTGCACTGCCTGGCTGGTGGCTGATTCCATGTCAAAACAAACTGCTCCCCCCAGAGGTTTGTAAATGTTTTTCTAGTCTCTAGGAAAAGAGAGAGCAAATGGTTGCCTGCACTCATTTAGGGAGTAATGAAGTTTCAGAAAAGCAAATGTTCTGCTTTAGATAACTCTCCACAGTAAATAAACACCCTGCATTTCACTTGGTGGGTGTATTTCCTTTACAGTTGTTATCTCACTGTGTCACCCACAAATGGCAGGAAAAGCCCCCAGCCCAGAGCTCTCAGTCTCATTTGCACTGTTAGAATGAGGCTGTGTCAGCACTTCCACTGCAGGGCTGCTCTGCAGCTCTCTGTGGGCATGAAACGTGTGCCAGGCTGTGCCAGCAGCAGGGGCAGAGGGAAAGGGGCATTTCTACATGAATCTCCAAAAGCAGGGGTCAGCACTGTGTTCTAGCAAAGGGAAAGGGGCATTTCTACATGAATCTCCAAAAGCAGAGGTCAGCACTGTGTTCTAGCAAAGGGAAAGGGGCATTTCTACATGAATCTCCAAAAGCAGAGGTCAGCACTGTGTTCTAGCAAAGGGAAAGGGGCATTTCTACATGAATCTCCAAAAGCAGAGGTCAGCACTGTGTTCTAGCAAAGGGAAAGGGGCATTTTTACATGAATCTCTAAAAGCAGAGGTCAGCACTGTGTTCTAGCAGGAGGTGTCGTGCCCTGCCCCAGTTTGGGGTGGCACATCAGCCGTGCCTCGGATTCCTGACTTTGTCCCAAACCAGGGCTCTGTGCAGCTTTGGTCTGCAAACAGCAAAGCCTCCTGGACTGACCTTTGATGGCCAGAGAACTGGGGGTCTGTTCCAAGGCTTTGCAGCTGTGGTGTCCTCAGATATGTCTGCAGATAAGTGGTGTATGCACTCAGAAATTCAGCTCAGGCTTTTGTTAGAGCCACTTTGCCGTTGTGAGGGGAGGGATTCCTGCCTGCCCATGGCTGGGACAGCCCAGCCTTGGCTGCAGGGCAGGGGCTGGCACTCCCTGGAAGGGGCTGGGCTCCTCTGAGCACTGCTGGTGTCTCTCTCCCCAGGTTTCTCTCTGTCCTCGGTGGAAGAGGAGGGGATTCGCCGCCTCTACGTGAACGGCGTCAAGGACACGGGCCTGGCTTTCAAGAAAGGTAAAACACCACAGAGCCCTCCCAGCTCAGACAAACACAGGGGAAGGCTCTCAGGGCTCCCTGTGGTGGGATTGCTGCCTGTGGTTGTGCTCCCAGCCTTTGCAGGGAGCATGGCAGCACCTGGGGCAGAGGGCAGCAGGGATGGCCAGGCTGCCATGTGCTCCCAAGGCACGGCTGGGTGTGCTTTAGTGCAGCTTCTCCAGGCTGGGGCCAGTGAATCTCCCATCCACTGCCCCCCTTCTGCACAGCTGGGCAGCTGGAACCCACCCACATTCTCAACTAGAACATGAGGGGTGACAATATCCTCATCTCTTCATTACCACTGGTGTGTGCAGAGCCCTCAGAAGCACCCTCAGAGCTCTCTTGGTCAGGGTTTACGTGGCCTTGCAGAGCTCATTCAGCTCTGGCCTTGCCAAGAGCTGTTCCAAAGGCTGCTGTGCCCAGGCTGCTGCCCCCTTGGGCTGGTGCTGAGCCTGGCACTGTGCTGGGCCAGCCCAGCTGATGGAGAATGCCCTGGCAGCTGTGTGCCCTGGGCTGGGCATGAGTGGCCAAAGGGGCACAGTGGAGGCAGAACAGTGGTCCGGGAGTGGGGACAGCCTGGAGGTGCACCCAGAAACCCACACAGGTGTGTGTTAAACATGAAAAGACTCTTGCTGTGTCCTGTCCCTCGGCCCTGCAGCATTCCTGGTTAACAGGAGGGATATCCTGCCCAAAGCCCTGGGCAGGGACTGGGGGGCTCAGTGCCACAGGGAGGTGACACCTGTGGGCTCCTGTGTGGACAAAGTGAGGTCAGGAGAGGGTGGTGGGGGTTTCATCAGGGCTCCCCCGGTTTGCTTTTGGTGGTTTTGGTGCCTGCTGGATGTGTGAGCACAGAGTGCCTCCTGCGGGGCTGCAGTGCAAGCGCAGGCACTGGAGCAGCTCAGGGATTGTGGCTGCCCCGAGCTGGCCTGGAAAGGCACCTCTGTGGGGACAGCAGTCAGCAGGTACTGGGACAGGATTCCCTGGGGTAGCAGCAGGAAGGCAGGAAACCCTCTGTGCCTCCCGTTATTTACATGCATTGTCTGCATCTCACTGCCCTCCATCAGATGAGATGGTGCATTTCATGTTCAGTCTTACCTCCAATTAACAGACTTCTTTTTCTCCTGGTAATTTTTGTGGTTTATCCCTTTGTTTTTTCTGTTGGGCTGCCTTAGCAGGGAAGGCATTCCTTATTGGAATGGGAGCTCCTTGCCTGCACTGAGGTAGACATGAGGCTTTATCCCAAAGGATCCAAAACAAAGGCTGCAAAGAGTAAATGGAGCCCCAGATCCAATGTTTATGGTTGCAGGCCTATTAGTGTGCTGCTATAATGCCACAGAATCACTAAGTAGAATAAATTAAATAATGTGAAATGCTTGACTTGCCTTGTTTTGTCCCTCTTTCAGCTATGATTTTACAGCCCATTTACTTTGTAGCTGCTCTATCCAGTGCATGTGATTCTCCCTGAAACTGCACACCACACTGGGGTTTCTGGGCACAATTACATGCATTTAGGGAGATCTCCATTTTCCTAAGGGAGCTCCCTCCTGCAGTGTGGATCAGTACTCTGTCTCCTGGAGGGTTCATCCAGGTTTTCAGGTCCATGCAGGCTTTCAGGGTGCCAGCACATGGCAGGGATGGTCACCCCTGTGCTGTAAATTCCGGCTCTCATCCCTGTAAAGGCAAGGTGGAGATGGGGCTGGTCCAGCAGCCGGGGCTCTGGCACTGCTGTGCTGCTGCCTGCCTGCCCCAGGGGTTGTTTGGGATTAATTTTGGGATGAAACCCCTCTGCACTCGCTGTTGCTGCTCGGGGAGGGCCCAGCTGGCCGTGGGGAAGGTCAGGGTGGCTGTATCACCTGGGGAAGGTCAGGACGGCCGTGTCCCCTGGCAGGGCTGCACGCTGCCCTCAGCATCCCTGTCAGGGCAGTCAGCTGCTTCCTGCACATCCCCTTCTCCCTGGGGTGCTGCTGCTATAAATACCTGCTGAAGCTGGCTGGCAGAAGAGCCAGGACTAGCTGGGCAGGGCTCAGATCTGCCTGCTGAGCAGCCCCGTGCTGCCATGGCATTCAGGAAGGGTCACTGTGGGGCACAGTGGCTGTGCCATGAGGAAAAAGGCATCAATTGCTGCTGGCAGATTGTGAGGGATGTCTTGGTTTGGCAAGACAGGTGTGTGTTAAGGAAGGCAGGAGCCCCCCCTGAAATGGAAAATGTAAACCCCCTCCCTCCAAATTGCTATAAATTTTAAATTAAGGGCCTCTCAGGCAAAAAATATGGGAGCAGGAATAACAGTTCTGTACTAGGGAAGAAAATAAAAAGATAAACAATGCAGTACACTAGAACAACACTGCCAGAGTCAGAACCCAGCCTGACACCCTGTGGGTCAGGGTGTTGGCAGCAGTCCCATTGGAATTGTGGCTCAGCCCTCCTGCAGTGTCAGGGCTGGTTCTGCTGGAGCAGGGATCCTGGAGAAAGGTGTATTCTTCCTTTGAACATCCAGTGGAAGAGGCAGCTGTTGCTCCTCTGGGAATCCAGTGGAGAAGCCATGCTGGTGTTCCAGAATCTCCAGATCATATCCATGTAGCAATGCTTGGCTCCTCCCTGTGGGCTCACATCTCCCAGTGGGATGCTGTAGCTTTTACCAGCCATGCAGGGACATTCAATGGCTCTTATCAGCAGATGTGGTAAAAAAAGGCAAATAGAATACATCTTGCCTTCCAGTCTGGGACAAGGGGCTCCCTGGGCACTCTGCTGTTAGGGTGGCACTGGAGCAGACCTCACCAGGTCCATCACACCTCAGTGCCACTGCAGGCATTAATGATCATGCCCAGCCACCAACACGAGTGTGAGCCGTTCCTCTGTGTCACAGGGCTGAAGGCTGGGGACGAGGTGCTGGAGCTGAACCAGAGGGCTGCAGAGGAGCTGGACTCGGCGCTGCTGAAGGAGGCGCTGGCGCAGCCCGCGCTGTGCCTCACCGTGCGCACCCACCCCGAGCCAGAGGAGCCCCAGAGGCTGGCACAGCCGCCCCCTCGGCGCCCAGAGAACCCCCCTGAGCCCGGGGACAGCGCCCTGCCCTTCGCTGCGGGCACCCAAGGTACGGGGCAGCGCACAAACCGCTCGGGGGCTCGTGCCCTGTGGGGCGGGAGGGAGGGCAGCTACAGCCTGAGCTGGGCACGGGGTCCTGGCACTCACAGGGGTACCCTTTATTCTGGCAAAGACATTTAAAATATCAGCACCAGGCTGGGCTTACCTGCAGGGTGTTGTATTTTCTGAGTATTTCTGTTGTGTTTTCTGAGTCCCACAACGAAGGGAGGAAGGAATGATGAATCTGACTCTATGTTCTTAGAAGGCTAATTTATTATTTTTATGATGAATCTGACTCCATGTTCTTAGAAGGCTAATTTATTATTTTTATGATGAATCTGACTCCATGTTCTTAGAAGGCTAATTTATTATTTTATCATCTATATTATATTAAAGAATGCTATACTAAAACTATACTAAACTATATTAAAGAATAGAGAAAGGATACAGACAGAAGGCTAGAAAGATACTAATGAAAACTCGTGACTCTCTCTCCAGAGTCCAACACAGCTTGGCCCCTGATTGGCCAATAATCAAAATAATTCACATGAAACCAATGAAACAACGACCAGTTGGTAAACAATGTCCAAACCACATTCCAAAGCAGCAAAACACAGGAGAGGCAATCAGATAAAATTGTTTTCCTTTTTCTCTGAGGCTTCTCAGCTTCCCAGGAGGAGAATGCTTGGCAAGGGGATTTTTCAGAAAATATGGCAGTGACAGCAGTGTGTAAAAGTTCTCAGGCTCCCAGCTCTTGGGCAGGCTGTCTGACTTTCTCCTTACCAGAAAAATCTCCCAGGTTCAGTGTCTTTGGCTCTGTGACTGAAGTCCTGCACTTAGTCAGTTTTTACGTACCAAGTCATTCACTGATACCAGCTGGTGACAATCTGTGCCCACTGGACCACAAAGTAAGTGAGAAGTGTTCCTCTCAGCTTTTCTGGGCAGTCTTATTCACAATTTCAACATCAAAATGCAGTTTTGCTATGGTAAATGATAATATATATTCATGATCTGAGTAAGGGCAGTTGTCAGTCTATCATGAGGGAAACAGGAAAGGAACATTTTTGTCCTGGCTATATATAGGATTGAAATAGCCAGCAGATGCTTTAGCCTCATAGTTGGAAATCATCACAATTCAGGAGCTGAGTGGATGTTCAGGGATTGTAGCTGAGTCTGAGGACAGGTGTTGGATGTAAGGCATAAGCTGTGACTCGTGATTAACCTTCTAAAGGCAGCATAATGTGAAGTGATAGCTCATTCCAAACACTGCTTAGGGAAAAAATTGCTTTTAAACAAGGAATGTGGTTCTCATGGCTCAAATTCTGTGACTTAATGAAATTTCGTGAAGTAAATGGTGGAGATGATGGGAATCCAAGGAGGTAAGGTGGCATCAGCACAGGCACCCCACATGCTGGGACAGTCACAGACCCAAGTGATCCAACCTCTGCTCCCTGGCACAGGGACAGGAAGGGCTGTGCTGGGTATTGGAGGGTGCTGGCACTGCCCAGGCTCCCCAGGGCATGGGCATGGCCCCACAGAGCTCCAGGGATGCTCAGGGTGGGATTGTTGGGGTGAATGTGCAGGGCAGGACTGTATGATCCTTGTGGGTCCCTTCCTGCTCAGGAGGTTCTGTGGCTCTGTGATTCTCCCCCTCTGGGGTCAGCCAGGAGCACAGGGGCCCCGTGTGTTTGGTGAGACGCACAAATCACTCACAGGGATGTTTTAAAACACCAAAATTTAGGGGTTGACACGTACAGGTGATCCCAGAGCACAGTGCCATGGGGAGGGACATTCCTGCTCACCACACTGCCCTGCTGGCAGATTAATCTGCAGCAACTGGGAATTCAGTTTGGTTCCTGAATTTCTACCTGCTCCTCTAGATCTGAACACACAAGAGGACACTGGTTGTACCTCTTGCTTCAGTATTTTGGGATCATTTAAAATGCAGGAGAAATCAGTGGAATTAAGAATTAGGTAGTTTCTAGGTAATCAAAATTGTTCTGAGCTGAGACTGGCTCTGGGGAGTGTGATATTCATGGGAAAAGAGAGAGCAGGAAAAGCTTCCACACAGTTTATTGCAAATCCTTCTGAGGGGACTGCTAAGGGCAACCTCGTGTAAGATGTGGACTGAACCTACACAGGCAGCTACAATTCAATATTTTAATGAAATTTTTCCTTTTCAATTTTCATGGAAGTTTTCCCAGTGAGGCTTTTGTGCTGGAAAATCGAGGTAGTCTTGCACATTTTCACAGCTGGCCACAAGGTGCCCCCATTTGCTGTTCAGCAGCAGCTTCTCACAAGCCTCTTGTGTTTGTGATGGTCACAGAAACCCTGAATGCTGGGGGCTCAGCTTTCCATGGGCTCAGTGTCTGCCCTGGGAGCAGGGAGTGGGAATTGGGATTTCTGTGCTCACACAGATCTCCCAACACTCACATTCCTCCTGGAGCTTTGGGCTGGCATCTGTTCCCCCCAAAAAACAAGGGGGTTATTTCTTCCAGCCAGCAGGAGGAGTGCAGGTGTCCCTGGTACATGAAATAATTTGGGATGGCTTAGCCCAAAGTGGCAGTGAAATCAAGGCTCTGCACCCAAGTGTGTGACTGGGAGGCAGCTGATCTTCCCCTCCCATTTCCTTCTGTGTTTTATTGAAGCTTTTCTTTTTCTGCTGCTGTGCTTTATCAGGGATCCATTACCTATGTGACATTTACAAAGGGGTCTCTGCTTGTATTTGGGGTATTGTGGTGTTATCTTGGATTTTTGTTCATCTTGGATTTTTGTTCATCTTGGATTTTTGTTCATCTTGGATTTTTGTTCTTGGCTCCACAGCATCTTGCAGAGAGCAGTCAAGTATGAAATACCCACTGACCTATTTTTTTGTGTCCTTGTTGGTTGCAGCTCCATGCTTTCTGCTGGATGCTTTTTGATTTCTGGGACACAGATTGAGTCTGTGGCTGAGGAACTGCAGCCCCAACAGCAGGATGGCAGTGCCAGTGTCACACACAGCACCTGTGGGCACAGAGAGACACACACCTCATTTTTGTGTGAGGCAAACGATTTTGTGTATTTTCAAAATATGGAAATTTTTTAATGAAAATACTTTTTGGGGTTTTTTTTGAGGAAGCTGTCCTGGTGCCTTGCTGCTCAATGGGAGGTGCAGAGGAGCAGAGCAGGGCTGTGTTTCACTCTCTGGAGTGTCTGCCATAGCTCCTGTTAAATCTGACATCTCTGGAGCTGCCCTGCACATGCTGAGCTGGGGGCTGGAGGTGCAATTCAGCTCTGTGGCCGTGGTTTCCTCGCTGTGTTTGCTCAGCAGCTTGTTCTGCAAGTGACCTTGGGTTTGTGTCTGATTGATGTGAGAGCTGCCATCCTGGGCACCGTGGCTGCTTTCCCCATGGAGCTGCGCTGCCTTTGCAGAGCCACAAGTTTTGTTCCTTTCATCTCTTTCTGCTTTTCCCGGCTCTGGTTCTCTCCTGTAACACAGCCTGCATACATTTGGCAGAGGGGGATTAGCTCTGGTTGTGTCTGGAGCCCAGAGCAGGTTTTCCTGATTGCCTAAAAGGATCAGTGGGGTCTGTGTGCCCTCCCCACGAGGAGTGTGCTGCTCCCCTGGGTGCGGGCAAGGAGAGCTGGAAGCTGGAGCACAGCCTTGGATCTCCCCACACCATCAGGAAGGTATTCTGCTCTTGGAAGGGGATTGGGAATGGGATTGATACCATCAGGAAGGTATTCTGCTCTTGGAAGGGATTGGGAATGGGATTGATACCATCAGGAAGGTATTCTGCTCTTGGAAGGGGATTGGGAATGGGATTGATACCATCAGGAAGGTATTCTGCTCTTGGAAGGGGTTGGGAATGGGATTGATACCATCAGGAAGGTATTCTGCTCTTGGAAGGGGATTGGGAATGGGATTGATACCATCAGGAAGGTATTCTGCTCTTGGAAGGGGTTGGGAATGGGATTGATACCCAGATTTGTTTGTTTCACTCCCTTCTTGCAGTGTGGGACACTCTCTGAGGTTTAGGCTTTTCCTGCCCCTGGGTTTTGGAGACTTTTAGCATGGGGGATAATGTGAAGCACATAAATCTCCATGCAGAATGGAAAAAGGCTGAAAAAGGAAGTTCCCCCCTGTTTGGGATGGGTGTTTGAGTCTCCTGGATAGGAGCAGGTGGGTGTTTTAGGGAGTTTGTTGTTTTGTGGCTCAGAGAGCAGCCAGAGGCTGCAGTTATTGACACACAGGTTAAATCTGTGCTGTGAAACTGAAACAAACTGCTGCTGCACTGTGAGAACAGCCACTGGTTTTATTCCATCCTCTTCCATCACAGCCCCCTTGGGCTGAGTAATTTGGATTTCAGAACCAGCTGAGGCCAGCAGTGACCCTGCTTTCTTCAGGGTTATTTTCACGGGGCTGATTTCAGACTTATTGTAGCCCATTTCTTGTTCTTGATGTGACAATTCCGGGGCACTTCCTGCAGCAGCCACCGGAGGGCTTTGGGATAAAATTCCATTTTCCATCCCCAGCTCCCCAAATTGCTGCGGTGCTGCCTCGCCCTCTGGCGGCCTCTGCTCCTGCACAGGAGGCAAGGCTGGTGTTCCCGATTTCCCATGGAAATGAATCCCTTATTCCGGATTTCCCATGAACATTAATCCCTCATTCCCCATTTCCCATGGAAATGAATCCCTTATTCCCGATTTCCCATGGAAATTAATCCCTCATTCCCCATTTCCCCATGGAAATTAATCCCTCATTCCCCATTTCCCCATGGAAATTAATCCCTCATTCCCCATTTCCCCATGGAAATGAATCCATCCCCAGCATCCCAGGGTGTATGCTCCTTTCTTAGCTCAGTGTTTCAGAGCTAACCAGAATTCTTCTGCAAGGAAGAAAAAGAGGACATACTGTTTTACTGTGGATTTATAGGTGACATGCCACCTTAAATACAAATTTAATCCAAGACACCATTCCCTAACAGCTCCTGTCAAAAATGGTGCATTTAATGACAGAGCCTCTTCAGAGAGGCTTAATGACTCTGTTGTCATAACAGGGCCATTCCCTGGCAGCATTTGGATTAGGGAAGCTGCTGTAAAACTGCCCAAATAGATGATATTGGGGTATTGGTATTTTTATTATGTATTAATATACAAATTCATTATATAGCAGTATATAATATTGATATCTATAATCTATATATTATTATATATCAATATATTATATATATTGATATTATATGTTTATTTTATATATAAACATATATTTTTAATTATATATTGGTATTTTTGAAGCTTAGGCACTGAGGTGCAGGAATCCTGGTGTGCATTTTGTGTTAGCAGGGTGCACACTTGCAGCCTTGTGCTGCAGCTGGCAGAGCTTGCCTCAGGATATTTATTCCCATAGCACTGAAATAAATATATAAATAGTAAGAAATAAATGTATGGCAGCAAGGAGAGGTACCACACATTGTGGAATTATCATTATTCTAGAGTTACACCAGCCCTGACAAGTGGAAGCAGCAGTCATGGGAAATTGTTGCCAAGTGCTGGGCTGGTGCTGAAGCTTTCCATGATTTTCCAGACCTTTTAGCCCCAGCACTTTTGCTCCAGTGATAGAAAACTTGCTTCTATTGTGCTGGTTGTGGCCACAAGTGGAGTTGTTTGATGGGCATTGGTCACCCTGTCCCAGGTGTGAGGGGCTCCTGTGAGCTCCCTCTGTGCTGGGGCACACACTGGGGTCTGACCCCTTTTCCTGCTGCTTTTTTGGGTTTCCCCTTCTCATTCCTGCCTGTCCCACAAAGGCAGCGAATGGCAGTGGTCAGAGGAAGGAAAGCAGCACACTGACTCTCCTGGCAGAGCTAAATGAGGATGCCCAGAGCAGAAAGCAGGTGATGGAATGATGCTGACAGAAGTGGGCCGGGAGCTGGGAGCTTTTCAGGGGCAGGAACGTGCAGCTTTATGGCACTGGCTGCATTTAACAAGCAGCTGATCAACCTGCTCAGGGCCCTGCTGGCCAGAGACATCAGGAACAGGCTGGGCACACGTGCTGTGTGTCTGCTCCTGTGGGAGATCCCTGTCTGCCGGCTGAAAGGGCAGGGAATGGGTTAAATGCAGGAAAAGGAAAAGGGGTGGCTTAAAAGTAAACTGAACAAATATTATTGCCTTGGTTTGGGCTGGGAAACAGCTGCAAGGTGCATTTCACACCGTGAGAGAAGGGAAATTAATTGCAGTGGAAAAACACAGTCTGGCCCGTGCAAATTAAGGCACATAGCACTTATTTTCTCTGGTTTTTTAAATGGACACCTTGAAAATTCTTTTTCACACATTAATAGGGAGAGCTGATAGTGAGATTTGATAAAATCTGGGCAAGGCTCAGAAAACTGAACTTGTTATAGAGAAAACACTTGTTCAAATAGATTCTGTGTTGCCAAACAACCCCTCCAGGCACACCTTTTTCCAAGGTAAGCCCTCCCTTTTCAGAAGAGGGGCCTGAGCTCTGAGCTACCTTTTATGTTCTTTCCATTTCATCAATGCTCAACTTGCCTCCATCCCAGCGAGCAGAATATCTTCTGAGGTTATTTCCAGATTTCTGAACTCTGGGTTTTCCAGATTATCTCTGGACATAACAAAGTGGGAAATCTTGCACAGTTGTGCAATTTATTTTTAATAATGGGGTCTAAAAACTTGCTTGAACGGCAGCTGAATGTTGGGTTCCTGAGTCGTGGAAAGGTCTAAAGCTGGGTTTGTTTCCTCAGCAGGTGAGTGTGTCAGGTCAGCAATGCAGGAATCACCGTGTGCCACATGAGCCAGGGCAGGCTGGCCAGCACCAAGGGCTGCACTCTCCCAGTTCCCATGTGAAACCAGTGGGGTGGAAAGCTCCTTGGCACTGCTCAGCAGCCAGGCAGTGCAGGCTGGATGTCAGGATTTCAATGTGACATTTTAGCCTTATCTCTGAATCTGTGCTTGCCAGGGAAATGAGTGATGTCTGGTTGTGACCTGTTTGTTTGTACACCTGTGCTGCGCGCCCTCCTCGCAGGTCGCCCCTGGGTGTTGGTGTTCCATGGGAGCTCCACGGCTGCTGCAGGGTTTCCTGGGGGTTTTGGGGAGCTCTGGCCGTGCTCTCACCCCTGTGTTGCTCTGGCAGGGCACTCCCTCTGCAGTGACCCCGACAGCTCAGCCGAGGTGGCCCCGGAGGAGGCGGAGGCGCAGGACCTGGAATCATCGGACGAGGCGGAGAAGATGAGCAAGGTGAGGAGCCTCAATTTCCTCCTGTGCTGGGAAAACGCTGCTTTCACTG
Organism: Zonotrichia leucophrys gambelii; assembly: GCF_028769735.1. Lineage (NCBI taxonomy): Eukaryota > Metazoa > Chordata > Aves > Passeriformes > Passerellidae > Zonotrichia > Zonotrichia leucophrys. The sequence goes on from NC_088169.1 coordinate 115,842,514, forward strand.
TGGAGCTGTCTGTGGATGATCCCAGATGGGATCTCTGAAGGTGTTTTGGATGATCCTGGATGGAACAAACCACAGCTTGGTGGTGGCACATCACCCACTGCCTCTTCAGCAAGATCCGTGCCCTTTTTCCAGGGTGGGCTCACATCTCCAGTACTGTGATAATGCTCCCCACAGTTTGTAAATGGGCTGGTTTGTCACCTCCATCCCCACAGCAGCTCCACTAAACCACGTGGATTATTAGGATTTCATATTCTTTCTTGCTTGCTAGGCTTAGGACAAAGGTAAATTAAACTGTATTTCCTTACAGCAGTAGCATCGCTCTCATGCAGGTGTCTAGCTGCAAACTAATCACAGCCAATCCACCTCAAACCGAAGGAAAACTCTGCAGGTACAGCTAAGAGCTTGTGCAAATGGGTTGCTAATTGCCATCGATTCTCCGCAGGGGTTGGTGGTGACAGTAGGTGACGATGATCGGTGGCTTCTGAGGCACAATCCAGCAGATGATGGTGATTGCTGTGAGGTATTTGTGATATAGGTGATGCTGAGGGCTTGCAGCTGTTCTCCTCCACATTAATGGTGTAATGAGAATTAATCTCAGGCTCTGGTGTTTCCCCTCGGTTTTTCTGTCCCGTTGAACCGAGCTGCGTTGCAGTGAGCTCTGGGCTGGTGCCTTGCAGGGAAAGGAAGGAAAAGACCTTGGCCCCTTGTTTCCTGAGCCCTTGTGGCACCCCAGCCCGGACTCGTGTCCTTGGTAGCCGCACAGTGCAAGGGAAACGTGAACTGCTCACAGGGACGGGGAATACACTTTGTTTCTAGCTTTTATTGAGGAACAGCTTGTGAGTACACATAATTTCTTCTTCAGTCAGGGGCCATCTTGTTGATACTTTGGGATTTTTAACTGTGAATTTGTTGTTTGGTAAGTGGAGATGTTTGTTGATAGTTTAGGATTTTTAACTAAATTTCTTCTCCTGTAAGTGGAAGTCTTTGTTTGAAACTTTGGGATTTTTAACTGTAATTTTCTTCTTTAGCAAGTGGAAGTGTTTGTTGATAGTTAGGGATTTTGAACTGTAAATTTCTTCTCCAATAAGAGGACGTGTTTCTTGATAGTTTGGGATTTCAACTGTAAATTCCTTTTTCATTAAGTGGAGATGTCTTTTGATACTTTGATTTTTAACTGTGAATTTTTTCTTTAGTAAGTGGAGATGTTTATTAATACTTTGGGATTTTTAACTGTACATTTCTTCTCCAGGAAGTGGAGGTCTTTTGTTTGAAACTTGAGAATTTTTAACTGTAAATTTCTTATCCAATAAGTGGAGATGTTTGTTAATAGTTTGGGATTTTTACCTGTAAATTTCTTCTTCTGTCAGTGGAAGTGTTTGTTGATAGTTTTTGAATTTTAGCTGTAAATTTCTTCTCCAGTAAGTGCAAGTCTTTGTTGATAGTTTGGGATTTGTAACTGTAAATTTCTTGTTTAGTAAGTGGCGATGTTTGTTGATAGTTTGAGATTTTTACCTGTAAGTTTTTTCTCCAGTAAGTGGAAGGGTTTGTTGATACTTTGGGATTTTTTAACTGTGAATTTCTTCTCCAATAAGTGGAGGTGTTTGTTGATACTTTATGATTTTTAACTGTAAATTTCTTCTCCAGTTAGTGGAGGTCTTGGTTGAAACTTTCGGATTTTTAACTGTAAGTTTCTTCTCCATTAAATGGAGCTGTTTTGTATGATTTTTAACTATAAATTTCTTCTCCAGTAAGTGGAAGTCTTTGTTGATAGTTTAAGATTTTTAACTGTAAATTACTTCTTTATTAATTGGAGGTGTTTGGCATTAGTTTGTGATTTTTATCTGTGAATTTCTTCTCCAGTAAGTGGAGATGTTTCTTGATACTTTGGGATTTTTAACTGTAAATTCCTTTTACGTTAAGTGGAAGTGTTTGTTGATAGTTTAGGATTTTTACCTGTAAATTTCTTCTTTAGTTAAGTGGAACTGTTTGATGATAGTTTGTGATTTTTAACCGTGAATTTCTTCTCCAGTAAGTGGAAGTGTTTGTTGATAGTCTGGGATTTTTAACTGTGAATTTCTTCTGTGGTAAGGGGATATGTTTGTTGATACCTTGAGATTTTTAACTGTAAATTTCTTATCCAATAAATGGAAATGTTTGTTGATAGTCTGGAATTTTTAACTGTAAATTTCTTCTTCAGTAAGTGGAGGTGTTTGCTGATAGTTTGGAATTTTACCTGTTAACTTCTTCTTTAGTAAGTGGAGGTGTTTGTTGGTACTTGGTGATTTTTAGCTGTAAATTTATTCTCCAACAAGTTGAAGCATTTGTTGATACTTTGTGATTTTTAACTGTTAATTTCTTCTCCAGTAAGTGGAGATATTTGTGGGTAGTTTGTGATTTTTAACTGTACATTTCTTTAGTAAGTGGAAGCATTTGTTGATAGTTTGAGATTTCTAATTGTAAATTTCTTTTTTAGTCAGTGGAACTGTTTATTGATACTTTAGGATTTTTAACTGTAAATTCCTTTTCCAGTAAGTGGAAGCATTTGTTGATAGTCTGGGATTTTTAACTGTAAATTACTTCTCCATGAAGTGGAGATGTTTGTTGATAGTTTGTGATTTTTAACTGTCAATTTCTTCTCCAGTAATTGGCGATGTTTGTTAATAATGTAGGATTTTGAACTGTAAATTTCTTCTTTAGTAAGAGGAAGTGTTTGTTGATAGTTTGTGATTTTTAGCTGCGAATTTCTGTATTGAGTGGAGGTGTTTGTTGGTGTTTGGGGCTCTCTGCCTGTAAATCCGTGGGATTCTGCCATGCTGTGAGCAGAGCAGCCAGCACAGCTCCTGGCTGCTGGGGTCCCTGCTCTCCATGGGCGTTCCTGGGGTGCTCAGAGCTGGAATTGCCTGCACAAGGCACAGGGATTACCCGATGAGCCCTGCAGCTCGGCAGATGGAGTCAAACTGAGAAATAAATGGGTGTTAGCAGCGTTAATGCTGAGTGTTCCCTCCTGCAGGAGGGACTCCCAGCTCTGAGGAGCCCTGCTTTCCAACAGGAGGAGCTCCTGCCTGTCTGGCTGTGAAATGTTGGCATCACTGAGTGTTTCCTGTGGGATACAGAAATATGGCTCTGTATTTGTGGGGGGTGAAGGGGATTTTTTTTTTCTTCCGTTTCAGACTGCTTGGAATGTTCCCCCACAAATGGAGGACACAAGGACCTATAGAATATGTCTAACATGCTCAGTTTGGCAATCTCAGGGATGCTGCTGTCCCTGCTCTGTACTCAGTGCCTTCCTTGCTGACTGTGGAAACCCCCAAATTATCCTCCTCTGCTTATAGAAAATCCCAGTGTTTGGTAGTGGGGAAGAAAAAAAGCTCAGCTGAGGGTTTTCCTAATCCCTTGGCTTTTCTGTGTGCTTGGGAAGCTGATGTGCATGGGAAGGAGGATTCTTGCAGCGTGTGCTTTCCCATGGGGAGTCACAGACAGGAGGAGGAAAACAAAGGTGTTTTCCTGTCCCTGCACTCCCACACCTTTCCATGCTCCTGGGATTATGGCACAGCAGATTAAGGTGGTGTCCTCAGGGCTGTTTCACAGGGGTTAGTTATTTCTGTCCATGGGGAAGGCTCTGCCCTTGTGCCACCTTCCCCTTTATCCCATCCTGCTCCCAGCCCTGCATGGTGGAGCTCAGGAGAGACTTTGCTTATTTTCCTGCCCTTTTTGGGTACAGCAGGGCAGGAGCACTCCCATCCATTGCCTGCTGGTCAGCAGGGGGATGTTCCCATTTTAGCAGCATCAGAGCTCCCCAGGTAACCGCAGAGGCAGCATTAGGAGCTGGGACCCCAGAGCAGTCCTGGGCAGGGCTCCATCCCTGCCCGGGGAGCACTGCAGACAGGGACAGCTTCCCCAGGAGGCTCCCTGGCTCTCCAGGCAGCACAGAGATCCCGGGGCACATGAATGATTGATGGGAAGGGAAGGGGAGAGGAGAGCAGCGAGGTGCTGCAGCCGCCTCCCGCTGCTCCCGGAGCACGGGCTCTGTGGGAAGGTAAGTGGGGGAAATCCCACCAAGAGCTGCCCTTGGGCCCTTCACCTTTGCCAGGCAGGTGGCAGGGGGCTGTGTGGCACAGGAGGCACTGCAATGTGCCCTTCCTCCTCCTCCTCCTCCTGGTGCCCTGTCCCTTCCCCCAGCCCAGCATGTGTGCACGTGGGTGTGTGTTTCCTTAGGAGTGCTGCTTTGCTTCTTAATCTGCAAAAGCCTCCAAGCTGTGGTGGTGCTGAAGGATTTGGAGGTGCAGCAGGAGCCCTGAGGACTCCTCCCTTTTCTGAGAAGCTTGTCTTCACTATATCCCAAAGGCCTGATAATGCAGAGCTTTCTTCTGCATTGCTGCTATCCAAGTAGTGATTCCATTATATGGAATAAGGGAAGCTGAGGTGTCTGTTCTGGTAAAATGCTAGAAACCCTTCTCCAGGGTGGGCTGAGGTGTCAGTGGTGTGGGATGGCTGCTGCTCTCTGGCTCTCTCCATATCTAATTTCACCTCTTATCTCTTGGGGTGACATCCATGTGAAGGGTGGCGAGCAGGGCGCTTTCCAGGTGCAGCTGGCCCTGCCCTGAGCTTTTCTACAACTTGGTTTTGCTTTGGGGTGGACTTCTGCCTTTCCTTTCTGTCCCCATTTCATGTGGGGGAAAGGAAAGCCTGCCCTCTGCCACCTTTTCAGGCTTGTTTTCATCCAGCACCAAATTTCAGGCTGTTTATGAATCGGGGCCGTGCCCCTCTGCCAGCCTCTGTTCCACAGAGCATCAGAAGCATTTCACACCTGTAATTGCTTCAGTGGTTACTTGCCCCTTTGGTAACCTGATTATTTTCAATATTGGGGTTCCAAGAGGCACCCAGAAAACCGAGTGTATGAGTTGCTGATGCTGCAGATTGCCAGTACTGCATCTCAAAATCAGTCTTTGTGCATTTTCTTTTCCTGTTGTGGCCCTTTGAATTTAACTGGAGCTGTGCTGTAAGGGGTGTCAGCAGTTCAAATTGCTGCAGGAACCTGGTTTCTCCCGTTTCTGATTGCAGCCTGTGCCTGTGGCAGTCAGGGCCAATTACCTGGCAGCAGTGCTCCGTGGCTCTGTGTGTGCACGCCCGTGCCTCTTGGAGGGATTTTTTTTCCCCAAGAAAAGTAGGTCGGCTGCTCTCTGCAGCATTACTCGAGACCAGCGTAAGTCTCCAAACCTTGAGCGTGTTGCAGTAGCCGTGAAAGGATTAGGAGGGGGATTTGCGGGGTCGCTTTCCCAGCGGCAGAACCGGCTCTTTGAAGTTCCTTTCATTCGGTGTTTGCGAGCCGTGCCGAGCCACAGGCAGCGCTATTCCCGCTGTTCCCGACGGACATTCCCGACAGACATCCCCGGCTGCCCGGGCTCCGGAGCTGCCTGCCCAGCAGCGCCCGGCTCTGGCCTCGCACGGCTCGGCACGGTGAGCGGATGGCACGGGAGGGGAGCTGGGGAGGTGGCACCAGCCCGGGTGCCAGGGGGGAGGTGGGCGCTGCCCTGCCCCGCTCACACGCGGAGGGAGCATCTCGGGAGGAGCAGGAGCATCTCGGGGTGCCTGGGAGGAGCAGGAGCAGCTCGGGAGGAGCAGGAGCATCTCGGGGTGTCGGGGAGGAGCAGGAACATCTCGGGGTCTCTGGGTGGAGCAGGAGTGGGAGCATCTCAGGGTGCCTGGGAGGAGCGGGAGCATCTCGGGGTATCTGGGAGGAGCGGGACTATCTCGGAGAGCCTGGGTGGAGCAGGAGCAGCCCGGGAGGAGCGGGAGCCGCCGGGGATGCGCAGCCCCGGGAGGAGCGCGGTGCCCGCTCGGTGACGGCCCCGGGAGGAGCGCGGTGCCCGCTCGGTGCCCATTTGGTGCCAGCCCCGCTGCGCTGCCCTGCGGCGATGTCGGCGCTGCGGAGGGGGAGCCGCAGGGTGCGGAGCGAGAGCGCCGGCAGGGACGGGGACTCCCTGCTGCGGATGCTGTACCTGGTGAGCGGCTCCCGGGGGATGGATGGGCTCGGGAGCGGCGCTCGGGGGTTGGCGTGCGGTTCCCTGTGCCCTGCAGAGGCGCTGGCAGCGCTGCTGGAAGGATGCGGCTTGGTGGGCTTTGTCTGGGCGGGCACTGCTGCTCCGAGTGCATTGCCTGGTGCCCGGGCACTGGATGTGTGTGCATGGCAAACTCAGCAGGAAATGGCTTTCAGCACTACCCCTCTGCAGGCAGCAGCCCCATGGCTGTGATGTCCTCGATCCTCCTCCATGGGAAGGGTGTGAGCCTGGCTCCTCTGCCGAGCCCCTTCCCGAGGAGGGGTTCGTGACTGTGAGCTCCGCTTCCCAGCTGTGCAGCCCTCGGACTCATTTTCAGCTTTTGAAGGGATTGCCTGCGGGATTGTGCCTCAAGTGTGATGCCGTAATTCCCCGTGAGAAATCCTGGTTTAGAGCTGTCATTGTCACTGCTGGCAGAGCTGCTGCAGGGAGATAAAAGGATCTGTATCTCTTCCAGACCTTCCCTACTTAGACACTTTCTGTGGGAAAACGGGGACAGAGGGGTTTTTGTGAAATCTGCTTGAGGGTTTTCACCAAAATAGCTGTGCCCTGTAGCCCCTGTGTGCAGTGTGTGCCTGCTTTGTGTCTGCAGATGGATTTTTTTAAAGGGAATACCAGGTAGACAGGATTGTGCTCAGAGATGAAGCACAGCAGTTGTTGCAGGTGGAGTTGAGCATTTCAGTTCTAGGAGAGAAACAACAGTATTTTTATTGATATGGGCTGATAAGGTAACCAAGTTTGTTTGTCAATATGATGGTGGTTTAACAAGGCTTGGAGGCAAGGCTCTCTTGGTTGTTTACTGCAGCCTCCCATTGAGGGATGAGGGTCGGAAAGGACCCTCTGAGGTGCTGAATTCAGAGGGGTTGAGGTGCAGCTGGATCTGCTCTAGTGCCAGACTTGGTCAGTGGTTTGTGTCTCAAGGATTGTGTGTGCACAGCCAATGCTGTCCATCCCTTGGGTAAGAACACAAAGTTCAGCACGTCCTGATCACTTCCCAGGGCTCTGTGGTGGGCAGGAGCGCCCAGCCTTGAGCAGACACCTCAGAGACCTTCCCTTTCAGGTGTGCTCACACAATACAGCGGTTTGATCAGTGGACAGGCACAGGAACAGGTTTGTGTCCGTGACTCTGTCCTGGCCGTGTGGGTGTGTGGGCAGCTCCCCAGAGATGTGGGGCAGGGCAGTGCTGCAGCCCTCGGGCGCTTTATGGAGCGTGCACAAGTGCAGATAAGGCTTTGGGAAGTGCTCCACACTTCCTTCCTGCCGTGTGGGTGTCGCTGCTCCTGCTGGGGCACAGCACATGCCTCTGGGAGTTATTTCAGCCTCAGTGCTGAGCTGGTGTTTCACACCCCGAGCGCGTTTTCGCTCTCTCTTTCTGGGTGACCCATCTTCCCCTGCAGGAGCTGCACAGGATGGGGGATCTGCAGAGTGGCAGGCAGGAACTGCTTTAACACTTGGTTTATTTGGGGGTTTGGTTCCAGATTTTGCTTTATGCACTAGAACTGGATTTATTTGCGCATTTAGATATTAAAGCAAAACACCACTGGACACGTCTGCCTCAAGCAGTGCTAGCAAAGCCAAGCATTGCTGAGCAAAACCCTGCCTGTGCTGGGGCTCTGCAGGCTCAGGTTGTCACATCTGAGCTGTCAGTTCTCTCCCAGCAGAGCAGGGCGCTTGGGAAGGTGTTTTAACTGTGCTGGAGCCAGGTTTCACCCACTGCCCTTGCTGCATTTGGGGCTGTTGGGATCAAGGTCACGCCTGCAGAAATCTGATCTAATCCAAAAGTTTGGGTGGGCTTTACACTTAAAAGCACATTAAGTATAGCTGGAACCTTGCTGAGAAACAACAGGAATTATTGAATAATTAAGATTAATAAATCTCAAATCTGTGACACATGCCAGGAGCAGAGTGAGTTGGAGATGGACTGGTCCAACTCACTGCTTCCTCCTGCCTTCAGCCTGCGAGGTTTTTCCTTTGTTCACACCTGAGTTAAACCTCAGAAACTGAAGGTGAATATTTTCCCTGGAATGAAGTGTGTCCAAAAGGCATTTTTGTATAGACAGCCAGGTACAATGAGTTCCATGCTTACAAGAGTGTCCTGAAGAAAATGATCCTTTGTGCAACGAGCATCTTTGCTCATGTGCTGTGCAGTGGGAGCTCAGGGGAGCATTTGCAGCCTCAAGAGACCTCTGAGGGAAGGGTGTGGAAATCTTTCCTTGTCCTAGCATGGATTGTAGGTGCATGGAGAGGAAATAGCTCTGTGTGAGCAGACTGCAGGGCTTAAAAACCATGGAGATCACAGCTACCAGTGGGTGGGAGTGAAGTGATGTCCCAGGGGCAGAGCTGTGTCTCCAAACTGCAAGGTGAGGACGTGCTTTATTCTCTCTCTTATTTTTTGGGTTAGATTTTTCTCCTCTGCTCCCTTCTCTGGTTGAGCAGGCTGATTTTGGATCAGTTGTTCCACAGAATTACCCATGTTGGAGGACACCTCTGAGACCATGGAGTCCAAGCTGAGCCCAGTGCCCACCCTGTCACCCAGCCCAGAGCTCTGAGTGCCACATCCAGGAATTCCTTGGACACCTCCAGGGATGGGCACCCCAAACCTCCCTGGGAACCCTTTCCATGGGGAAATTCCTGAACTGGGGGGCTGTAGAGAAATTCCTGAGCCTGGACTGAGGTGCTCTGGCAGGATGGTCAGCTGTGGTCCCTGGAGCAGCTCTTTCCCTCCAGGTCTCTGGGAAGGATGGATCCAGCCCACGGTGCCTTGGCAATCCTGGAAGCCTGGAGCTGTCATCACTGACACCAGAGACTATTCCTGCTCCAAACTCTTCAGTGTAATGAAAGATGGGAGGAAATGATCTAACACGAGGGGGTGAAGTGAGGATAACTGGCTTTTTATATAGGCAGCTGATTAAATATTAAAGGAAGCAGGGAGAGGGAGCAGCTCTGGGAATTGGCACTTATGGGGAAGAAGTTCACATTTGCAGACACAGCCTGGGGACACAGCTGCTTGCCCAGAGAGCTTCTGCTTGGAGCCTGGAGGGGATTTAGCTGGGAGGCTCTGCTTCCCCATGGCCCAGCCTGAGTGGTTTGTGCCTCTGTGTCAGCTGAGCTGTTCCCAGCACTGCTGCAGCCCTGGCTGGGGAACTGCCAGGGGCTGGGCTGTGACTTTTGTTTGCACAGGCATTTTTGGTTCCCAATTCTTGGGCTTCTCTGTGAGTTTGTCAGTCATAAGTGCTGGATGAGCCTGTTTTAATTAAAATTCACGTGTGTGTTGAGACCAGGAATGGAGCTGAGCAGCACTTCAATTAATTTGAATTCTGCAACTCCTTTTTTTTTTTTTTTTTTTCCCCTTTATCCCAGTCACAGAGAGACAAAATAGACACTTGTGTCTGTTGAGAAGTCCCCAAGCTGCAACTGCTGACCTGCAAAACCCTCTCCAGCCCGTTTGTTCCTCTGGCTCTTACTTGCAATATTACCACTGCTCTTTCCTCTCCCTTGTCTCCCAAGAGCACCGAGCAGGTGGCAGCTTTCTGCCGCAGCCTGCATGAGATGAACCCCTGTGAGTGCAGTGCTGCCCCCCAGGACTGCGGCGGGCCCCAGCTGAGCACCATGAGGCAGCTGACGGACGCAGACAAGCTCAGGAAGGTCATCTGCGAGCTGCTGGAGACCGAGCGCACCTACGTCAAGGTGAGACCTCAGCCCCAGAGCTCTCCTGCTCACTGCCTCTGCTTCACCTCTGCAGCTCCTGCTGAGCTTGCACTCACTTCTGTGAGATAAATACATGTTATATATAATATACACAATGCCTGAAATATCGCTGAAACCACGGAGATGAGGCATTTCCGAATGGTTCGGCTCTTGGGCTTAGCTGGTGTGCAGTTACTGCACGCTGAGATCTGGTTCTGCAACTAGAAATGTGTGAATGTCTACTTTTTCTGTCTTAAACTGTGCAAAATCCAGCTATTTCATGCTGTGTATAAAAAGGGAAAATCCTCAGATTAGGTAAACATAATTTCCCACCTCAGTAAATACCCAGAGGGACCAACATGGGAATCTTTCTGTGATTTTTTAGGATTTAAATTGTCTGATGGAGAGATACCTGAAGCCTCTACAGAAAGAAACCTTCCTCACACCAGATGAGGTATGTCAGCTCTTGTTTGTCCGAAATTAATTTCACTGAATTCCATTTCTCTCAAATAATGGATTGAGTGGAGCATCAAGGTGCTGCTCAGTGATGTCTGCAGCTTGTTTTTTCCTGGCATCACATTGTTTTACAATTGCACTGAGAATTGCTGCGGTTCTAGAAAACACAATTCAGCCTCAAAGTGATATTTTCAGCATTCTGCTTTTTTTTTCTCCTTTTATTAGCTGGATGTTCTCTTTGGGAATCTGACTGAGATGGTAGCATTCCAGGTAGAGTTCTTGAAAACTCTGGAAGATGGAGTAAGGCTGGTTCCAGACCTGGAAAAGCTTGAAAAAGTTGAGCAATTTAAGGTAATAATTATTTACTTTTATATATTAAAACACATTATTTGCATTATCTCATTGTTTAAATTTTGAGGAAGCCTTTAACACTCTCCATCTATTTTTCTGACTGTTGCCACTGTTCATGTAAAAACCTGCATCTTCTTCCGTTATTTTCAACTGCTGCTGGTGCTGCTGAAAAATGATTCTGCTGCAATTGTAGTTTATGCTACATTTAGCCATGTAGAGCACTAGCAACCATGTGCTTTTAGGTTCTATTCTTGCCCTTCTGCCAGATTTCTTGCCTTCAGCTGTCAGGAAATGCTAGAAATGGAAAGTTACATAAAATCTTTGCCCTGACAAGTCTCATGTTCAGAAGCCCTCTGGGGCTACAGATCAGAGCAATACATGGAATTTTGTACTTCCACTTCCAGTCCATGGTGGCAAACACTTCTGCCTTTCAGCAGGTGTGCGTCTGCACAGGTAGAAATGGAAACTGCAGCTCTGTAAACTACGCTCATGAACCCAGGGAGATGTGAAGACATTTAATTTGTGTCTGATGCAGTGGTACTGGAGGTCTGGCAAGGAGATGATAGATTGGTTTTCTTTTGGGGAATTCCACTCTGGCTCTCAGCACCACTCACCTGGGGAAAGGACAACATGAATAATAGTAGTAGTAATAATAATAAAATATATTATTATTATTAATAAGAATAAGAAATTGATTATTATTATAATAATAGTTTCTCTGGCCCCTTTGTGCTCTGAGCTGTAAGAGAGGAGTGCCAGTGAAGGGTCCTTCCAGAGAAAACTCCATCTCCTGAGTGCTGCTGTTTGCCACAAAGCTGCACCGAGCTCACTTTCAGTTCTGCCCCTGGGCCTGTCTGAGAGCAGCTGGCTGTGAAGGAGATGGGGATTCAGTGCTTTCAGTTCTGCAGTTTGCTTCCCCTGTCCCCCTGACTGTCCCCAGGCTGCCCACGAGTGCTCTCAGCCCCTCAGCAGGTGCTGGCTGGTTCCCAAGATGTTTTGGGATTGTGTTTGTCCCCAAACACCAGCTCTTTCCAGGCAGGTGAAGCCTTGGTGTGTTTGTGAGGGATGAGGGTTGCCTGCAGCTCCTCAGTGCCCTGATCCACTGCAGGGTGAGACACATCAGCCCTCTCTGTGGGCTCTGGCCATTGCTGAGGGCAGTGAGGTTTTTAGGGGCAGCTCTGCAGTTAATTCCCTGTGCAGCCAGGGCTGCCTCCAGGCTGGGCTGGGCTGGTGGTGCTGATTACAGAGGCTGAATCCACACACCAGGGCTGGGCTGTTTCTGGTGGGTGAATCATGGGCTCACAGAATGGTTTGGGTGGAAGGAACCTGCAAGATCCCCCAGTTCCACCCTTCCACTGTCCCAGGTTAATCCAAGCCCACCCAGCCTGGCCTTGGACACTTGCAGGGATCCAGGGGCAGCCACAGCTGCTCTGGGGACTCTGTGCCAGGGCCTGCCCACCCAAACAGGGAACAATTCCTTCCTGATATCCCATCTAAACCTATTCTTCATTTAGTCTGAAGGCGTTCCCCCTTGTCCTGTCACTCCAGCCCCTTGTAGAGTCTCTCTCCATCTTCCCTGCTGGCTCCCTTCAGGCACTGGAAGGGCACACTGAAGTCACCCCAAAGCTTCTCTTTTCCAGGCTGAGCAATCCCAATTCTCTCAGCCTTTCCTCCCAGCAGAGCTGCTCCATCCCCCCTGCTCCATCATCCTGGTGCCACCCTGGGCTCTCTCCAGCAGTGATGTCTTGGTGTGCAAACACACTAAACCTGCGTTCTGCTGTCCTCCAAAGGCTGGCTGGGGGCTTCAGATGACCTGGCTGAAGGCAAAGTAACTAAATGCCTTTTTACTAATGCTTTTTTTTTCCTTTGAATCCCAGAAAGTGTTGTTCTCCCTGGGTGGATCCTTCCTGTACTACGCTGACAGGTTCAAGCTGTACAGTGCCTTCTGTGCCAGCCACACTAAAGTCCCCAAAGTCCTGGTGAAAGGTAAGAGCCCCTTCAGAGTTGCTGTGGAAGTGGATTTGTAGAGAATTCTCAGAGTTTGACAGAAGGCTCACATAGTATGTATCTGTATGTAAACTTTGAGATAGAAATGCTGACTTAGAATAATGAATGATTATTAGAAATGAAATTTCTCATTTCATGACTTAGAAGAAGGAAAGATTATTAGAAATGCTGACTTAGAATAATGAAAGATTATTTCTTATTAAATAAGAAAAATGCCATGGAATTAAATAAGAAAAATGCCGAGGACAGACATTGCTGAGAAAGAATTGGAGCTAGAAACAAGTTTTAAAGGATGACTTTGTAAATAACACTGGATACCTTAGAGAAATAGAACTATGAAAGATGCATTGTAATAAGATTTACAAGGGGTAATTTTAGCTAATTGGCTTTAAGGCACTTACAGCATGGTGTGACAAAAGCTGATAGGCCAAGAAACACTTATAGTGTGTTGGAATTTGGAAATAGCTGGCTGCTGATTGTGATGGTGAATTCTAACATCTGTATTGTCTCACCCTTCACATGAGACTGAACATGGAATCAAAGTTTTTAAAATGCCTCTCAGTTAACTTATTTCTGGTCAGAAAAGTGCATAATCCAACAAGGTGTCCCAGCCACATGCTGGTTGTGGTCATGCTGGTTGCACCCCAAAGCTCTGAGGGCAGGAATGGGGGCACGCTAGGGGAGGATCAGCCTGGGAGAATGTTTTATGGAAGCTGGTGAAATATTTTAGCCCTCTCTTCCCTCTGTCCTTCCTCTTGCCCTCACTGCAGTTTGCCTGAGGAGTTGCCATGGCAGAGTTCCTGGCACAGCTTGGCTTGCTGGCTGGGAGAGAGCAGCCCTGTGGTCTGGCTGCTGGGCCAGCTCACCCCACAGGGATGTTTTCCCCTGTGGAAGTGGAAATCTGATGGAGCTACCAGTGCTTCGTGCAATTCCTTTGTGGCCAAGACATTAAACAAATGGTTCCAGTTGTAGCAATGCCATTGAGGGAGGAACTCTGGTTTTTCAAACATCATCTGCATGTTAAATATCAAAAAATTTGAGGTTTTTTGTTTCTTGGTTGGTTTGGGGTTTGGATTTTTTTCTGTGCACTTTTTCTTTTTTCATTTCTGCTTATAAACTTTTATTCCCTGTGCTGCAAAGAGTACTTGGCAGCTCTGTGGAATACATAAATAAATGATTTGTTGCTAGTCACATCCATGCTTTCTTTTGGCTGTATTTTATAGGACCCTAATGTTAAAGCTGTAGACTAGGTAGATCTGGTTCTTTTGCTTTTCTTTTCCATTGCTGACTGTATTTATAAATGAGAAAGTGTTGTGCTTGAATTATGGCATAAACAGAACTTAAAATTCTATTCCAGAGGTAAATCTCCTCAACAGCCTGGGAGTGTATTTCAGGTGTCACTTGGTGTCCTCAGCTGAGGGGCAGGTGGCTTTTGCACTTGAAACTCAAGTTGCTTTATGGAAATCAGGTGACTGCCTGCAAAAACCTCCCAACCCCAGCAGGGGACATGACTCCAATAAAAGCCATTGTGTGGAATTGCTCCTGCACTGAATAATTTGTATGTCTATAAATACCACCTCCTCCTTCCTTCCCTCCTTATGCTCCAGTGGAGGGAGCAACAGAGAAAATGGCAATTTTATAAATTCATAGCAGTCAGGTAGAAAGGATTATGGCAGTCAGGTGTCCAGTCTGCCTGTGCTCCCAAAATCTGGAGCATTAGCCTCAGTTTCTGCTCCTGCCTCTCCCCAGCTCCTGCTGCTTCTTGTGACTCAGTGCTGCATTTTAAGGTTTAATGAGGTAACAAGAACCAGACTTGCCAATATTGTGGGTGCACTGTGGCTTGGAAGCAGTGACTTCTCACAAATTTCCAATGTGAGACTTTGCTAAAAGGGAGCAGATGATTAGAACATCTAAAATAGCTGCCAGGTCAGAGGTACCTACTGCTCCTCCTGAGAGGCAGCTCTGGGCTCTGCTCCCTGTGACCAGGGACAGCACCCAGGGAAGGGCTGCAGCTGTGCCAGGGCAGCTTTAGGCTGGATTTTAGGGCAAGGTTCATCCCCAGAGGATGGACACGGCCCCACAGAGCCCCAGGAGCATTTGGAGAGCTCTCCAGGGATGCCCAGGGTGGGATTGTTGGGGGTCTGTGCAGGGCCAGGGGTGGGACTGGATGATCCCTGTGTGTCCTTCCAGCTCAGGAGATTCTGTCATGGATAGTGCCATTAAAAATTGCCCTGCTGGAGGTGGATGCCTGCTGTGAAATCCTAAATAGCACATCCGGGGAGAGTGGCAGTGACTCAAATCCTGCAGGGCGTAAATCTAATTCTGCAGGCCCAATAAATCTGCACTTCCTCACAGAATGCCTCCGGATAAACCAATTTAAAGCTGGGAAAGTTGCTTTCTCATGATTTTTCATTGATCCCATGCCTCCTTTGAACCTGGCAGCCAAGACAGACACTGCTTTCAAGGCGTTCCTGGATGCCCAGAACCCGCGCCGGCAGCACTCCTCCACCCTGGAGTCTTACCTCATCAAACCCATCCAGAGGATACTCAAATACCCCCTCCTGCTCAAGGAGCTCTTTGCTCTCACTGACGTGGACAGTGAAGAGCATTATCACCTTGATGGTAAGCACTTAACCCCACTTTTGTGTGGTTCCCCCCTGCTCTTGAACCGCCCCCCATCCCTTCCTCTCGGAGGGTTAAAAATCCCTTCTGCTCATCCCCTGTCTCTCTTGCAGTGGCCATCAAAACCATGAACAAAGTTGCCAGCCACATTAATGAAATGCAGAAAATCCATGAAGAGTATGGGGCAGTGTTTGACCAACTCATAGCGGAGCAAACAGGGGAGAAGAAAGAGGTAACAATCAGATTTAGAGTTATTTTGGTGCCTGTTAAACTGGATCCAGTATTTACCTTACCTGTTGTGCTACTGAAGCTCAGTTGAAGAGCTGAACTGAAGTGAATTCAGGCTTCACTGAGGGGAGGGTGAGGGATGGGATAACGTCCCCCCGAACTGGGGCTGGCCCTCAGTTGGGCACTCTGGGCACCATAAGGACAAAGGTGTGGTTGCTGCACCTCCCAGCAGCTGGGAACTCCTTTCTTAGTGTGTTCCCAGCAGTGTGGTGTCACAGAGGAGCCCTTGGGCAAGGTCAAGAGCCACAGCAGCTGTGGGGAGGGGCTGCCTTTGGCCACTGCCCCTGATGCAGCCTCTAAACCTCACCCCAAACTGAGTATGTGCTTAATTATTCCAACAAAACACAAAGAAACTGCTAGGGAGAAAAATGGACAAAGGGGAACAAAAAGCAAAGAAAACATCTGGGTTTGACCTTGACTTCCAAGAGCTGGACTCTTGAGTTTAACTGACCCTAATTTATGCTCATTAATTAAGAGTTTACATGCATCTGTTTGCAGTCAGCTGATGAAATACCCCAAAGTTTGCTGGGGGCAGTTTTGCTCAGGACTAGACCTGATGCAAGTTCCCTTGAGCTGCAGACTGCCATCACATTCCTGGAGCTGATTCAAAGCCTTGCCTTTGTGCCTGTGTTGGCAGGTGGCCGACCTTTCCATGGGGGACTTGCTCTTGCATAACACAGTGATATGGCTGAACCCTCCTGCTTCCCTGGGCAAGTGGAAGAAGGAACCTGAGCTGGCAGCGTTCGGTTTGTATCCAGGACTTGCATTTCACATGCCTTAAACAGTGGCACAATTCACATTAAACACTGGCAGCTGTGCCTCAGCAGATGTTGAAAGTGTCTGAGCACTGCCTTCCCCAGGGCTGCCTGGAATTTAAACCTGGCCTTGTCTCTTGGCTGCAGGCCTCAGTTTTCCTCTCTGGTAGTTTTCCTGGCTCAGCTGAGAGGTTTGTGTACTGGGGAATAGAGGAGAGCCATCCCAAGCCTTATGGATGCTCTTGAGGACAGGCTGGGGGAGCTGCGCCTGGTCACTCTTAGCAAGGAAAGGCTGAGAGGGAATCCTTCAATCCACAAAAATACCCCATCAATGCACACAGATACCCCACCAACCCACACAAATACCCCATCAACCCACACAAATACCCCACCAACCCACACAAATATCCCCAAGGCTGTCACAGGATGGTGCCACACTCTGCTCAGTGCTGCCAGTGACAGGGTGAGGAGCAGTGGCCATCAACTGAAACACAACGAGTTCCACCTCAGCCTGAGGAAGAACTCGTGTCCATGGAGGGGGCAGAGCCCTGGAACAGCTGCCCAGGGAGGGAGGGCCTGCAGTCTCCATCTCTGGGGACACCCCAAAACTCCCAAATTCCTGTGTCACCTGCTCTGGGTGACACTACCTTGGTAGGGGGGTTGGACTGGGTGATCTCCAGAGGTCCCTTCCAACCCCAGCTGTCCTGGAATTCTGGGATTCTGTGACTCCATAACTTTCGTCTCTCACTTTCTCCTCCAGTGTTCAAAACTGCTGTGGTCCTTGTGTACAAGGATGGTTCCAAACAGAAGAAGAAACTGGTGAGTGTGCAGGGACTGTTTGGGTGGTGCCGTGGGTATTTCTGGGGCTGTGATGGAGTTTTGCTTCCCACAAGCCGTGGAGCTGGAATGTGCTCTGGCATGCGTGGTCCCTGCTGTCTGAGGAGCTGGGTGGGCACAGCAAGCATTCCTTTATCCTTTGTTTGTGGGACTGTCCTGGATGAAGATGTCAGTGTGAGTGTGTCTCTTGGCTTGGATTCCTTGGTCAGTGTGAGTGTCTGAGAGCTGATTAATGTCTGTCACCTCACCCAGTGCCCTGGGTGTCGTGTGCCACCAGGCAAGTGCTGGCTGCTCTCAGCTCCATCAGGAGTGGCTCAGGGATCCCACTGGAGTTTGGGGTTCCAAGTTAAAGCTGAGCTTGGCAGTGCTACCACAGGGGCACAGTCTGTAGTGATACAGGGAAACTGGTGATCCCTACTTGTGGCATAAAGCAGAGAGGAGTTGGAGGTGGGGAAAGGCAGCTGGCACAGGGTGACTTCAGAGAGAAAAGCCAAACTCTGATGTATTCCTGAATGTGTGTGCACCCAGGGCTGGGCTGGGTGACTCTGGAGGGCATTGCTGAGAGCTGAGGGGCCTTAGGGCTGCTTTAGTCCAGACTCCAGCAAGGTCCCCACAGAGAGGCCCCAAGGGAGGTGTGGGCTGGGAAAACCAGGACTGCAGCAGCTCTGGAGCTGGGAGCCCTCAGCACAGGGCACAGCACTGTCTGCCTGCCCCAGGGTGTCTCCTCTCTGACAGTGTTTGAAATTCTTCCAGGGAGGATCCCACAGAGCCTCAATCTATGAAGACTGGGATCCGTTCCGGTTCCGCCACATGATCCCTTTGGAAGCGCTGCAGGTGCGGGCCCTGGCCAGTGCAGGTAATGTCCCTGGAGTTAAAACCTGCAATCTGCCAGGCTTGCAGTGTGTGTGTGTGTGCCCTGGGCACCCTCCCTGGGCATGCAGCAAATGCTTTGCACTTACCTGTCAAGGTAGACATGAATTTCTCTTTGCTTTCCCTGTAGATGCAGAGACCAATTCTGTGTGTGAGATTGTCCACGTCAAATCTGAGTCTGAGGGCAGGCCAGAAAGGACATTTCACCTCTGCTGTAGGTAAGTGGGGCTCCCTGTTTTCTGTTTGCCTTCACAGCTGCATCTCTGCATCCCTGCTTGCCTGTGCCTTTCCTTTCGAGGCAATCTGGGAACTGTTAAACTGGATCCAGTATTTACCTTTCCTGCTGTGCCCCTGAAGTAAAGCCTGCTGCAAACAGATAAATCCCAGCTCAACTGAAGAGCTGAAGTTAATTGAATTCAGACTTCACTGAGGGGAGGGAGAAGGGATGGGATAGCATCTCCCTGAACTGGGGCTGGCCCTCAGTTTGTCACTCTGAGCACCCTAAGGACAAAGGTGCGGTTCCTGCACCTCCAGCAGTTGGGAACTCCTTTCTTAGTTAGGGAGAGTGTGGAGAGGGTGTTCAAACCTAACTTCTGGAAGGCAGAATTTTGTACAACCTCTGAAAAGAACTTGATCAGCTTTGCACCTTTATGGGAAAGGCCTTATTGCAATTTTCCAGTTAAACTGCAGCGCTGGGTCCTTATGGCAGGTGTTGTGTTCAGCTGGTTCCTTTCATGGCACCAGGTCCCAGTCTCTGCACTTAAATGAACATCCATTGTTGTGGTGGTGGTGGTTTTAGGGTTCAAGGAAGAACTTGGAACTCATGAGGATCCAACAGAGCTGTTGCCAAGCCAGTTCCTACTCCTAGGAGGAGTTGCAGGAGCTGTGGATGTGTTTGCAGGGACAGATGGACTGAGCACCACTGGATGTGTGCTGGACACAGCCACGTGTGGGTGGCACTGCAGGGAAAGGAAACCTTGAGAGGACTGAAAGGCTGAATGTTTTATTAATGACCTGGGTGCTGGTTTCCTTGGATGCCCCCTGCAGTCACCATGGGTTTAGCTTTGCTTTGAAAAGACTGAGTTTGGGGCAGTGTTGTCTGGGGAAGCGCCTGCCAGTCCATTTGCACTGTCTTAAATCACAGAAGTGGCCATTATTTACCTCATTTACAGACAGCTTTTAGCAGTTCCCGAGGGGTAACTCTGCCTTTTGTATTCCCACCTCTTTTTCAGCTCTCCAGAGCACAGGAAGGACTTCCTGAAGGCAGTGCACTCCATCCTGCGGGACAAACACAGAAGACAGCTCCTTAAAACCGAAAGTTTGCCCTCCTCCCAGCAATATGTTCCCTTTGGTGGAAAAAGATTGTGTGCTCTAAAAGGTGCAAGGCCAGCCATGAACAGGGCAGGTACTGTAGGGCTACAGACTTTCAAGATCCCAGTAACCCCAGCAGCATTGTAGGACACACAGCGGTGTCTGTCACATGTATATTAGGATTAGCATTCTCTCCTGTGTATGTAAACACTGCTGGTTTTCCATGCTTCACTTCCTTGAGAGCCTTAAATTGCCTCTATTTCCCTTGCTTTGCACTCGAGGCTCAGCTTCAGAGCAGTGCCTCTGGCCTGGAAGGGAGATGGGATTCCTGGCAGTACCCATTGGCTGTGCACTTTACTCCCAGCTGGGGTTCAGCTGGACAGAGCAGCAGCTGTGTGATCCTTAAAAGCACATACAGAATTTTGGGGTAACCTGAGCACTTTGGAACTAAAATGCGCAAGGAAAAACAGCTCCCCTGAGCTTGGTTTGAGGGGACAGCTGTGGGTGTCCTCCACCTGAGCCTTTCCAGCTCAACTGCTAAAGGGACATCCTCCTCCTTCCCACATTTGGAGAAGTTAGCACTTGGCATTCCTATTTTTGTAATGGCCTCTCCTAAACCATGGATTTTCCTTTGCAGTTGACTTCAGGGAAAAGCAGGTTTTCATTTTCAGAACTCTAGATGCTGGAAGGAAGAAACATTTGCTTCCAAGCCCAAAGTACACGGCACAGCTGCGTGTTTTGTTCTGGTCTGTTGTGTATTTCTTGTTCTGCTCAGTAGATCCAGCCCTGTAGACAGCCAGGCTTTCTGTGCCTCCTCTGACCAGGGCAGGCCAGGCCAGCACCAGCTGGGCCCAGCTTCTCACTCAGTGCGGCTGGACATGCCAGACCTCCTTTCAGATTGGCTTTGTGCGGCATTTGTGTGATTGAGTTCTGCAGGGATTGAAATCCCACCTTGGAGTCCAGACCTCTCCCTACAGATGAAGTTTGCAGCTGCTGAGCCATTGTAATTAATGCACCTTGTGGGGCTCAGGGATGTTAAAGTGTGACCTGAACCCCAAGGCAGATAAATTCATCCTGCAGTGCTGAGGTGCTGTTCAATGCAGGGGAACAAACTCCAACCTCAGAGCTCTGTGTGTGCCCCTGAAGCACTGTGGTGCCTGCAGGATTTACCCCTGCTTGGGAAGATGTTCTGGCACAGAGGATGGGAAATTGCTAATTGGGCCAGTTGCTGAGTAGATGGAACTTCTGACAGCTCTTCTGGGTTGGGAGATTGGTTTTGTCCTCACCCAGAAGGGAGGAAGTGAGGAAGGGAGCAGCAGAACCTGGACAGGGAACGTAATTCCCTGTAAATAACGCAGCATCTTCAGCACTGAGGTATCTCCTGGGAGAGCTGTAGGAAAGCTGCTCTGAGCCCAGATGTCCCTCTGCAAGGTGTGAAGGTGTTGGATTTTGGGGTGTGCTGGCAGCAGGGCCTGTGAGTGAGAAGCTGAGCTGAGCAGATGCCCTTGGTGCTGGCTGGCTGCCCTGTGCTCAGGAGGAGCATTGAGGGCCATGATCTGTGACAGGGTGGGTCCAGAGGCTGCGATTTGTGACATGATGGATCCAGAGGCCATGATCTGTGACAGGGTGGATCCAGAGGCCATGATCTGTGGCATTGTGAATCCAGAGTCCATGATTTGTGGCACAGTGATTCAAGAGGCCACGATTTGTGACATTGGTGGATCCAGAGGCCATGATTTGTGACATTGGTGGATCCAGAGGCTGTGATTTGTGACATTGGTGGATCCAGAGGCTGTGATTTGTGACATTGGTGGATCCAGAGGTTGTGATCTGTGGCACAGGGGATCCAGAGGCTGTGATCTGTGGCACAGCGGATCCAGAGGCTGTGATCTGTGGCACGGTGGATGTGAGCAGCAGGAACTCCTCCTGTGGCCACAGAGGCCTCATGGCGAGGAGGTGAGGATCCATGGCCACAGGGAGATGGGAGTGACGGGCCTTGCCCACCCCAGACAGGACTTAGCTTTAGCGCAGAGTTGTGCCGTGTGTAAAACACCTGTGGGGTTTTATCTTTGTGTGTGCAGTGTCAGCCCCCAGCAAGTCTCTGGGGAGGAGGAGGCGGCGGCTGGCCCGAAACAGGTTTACCATTGACTCGGAGGCCCTCCACGGCAGCAGCCCCGAGAAAGAGCCCGCGCAGGGAGGGGACACTGACCGCTGGGTCGAGGAGCAGTTCGACCTGGCGCAGTACGAGGAGCAGGAGGACATCAAGGAGACCGACATCCTGAGCGACGACGACGACTTCTGCGAGGCGGCGCGCGGGGCGCAGCGCGAGCTGCGGGAGCGGCTGCAGGCCACGTCGCTGCGGCCCGGCCCGGCCGGCGACACGCACGCCGCCAGGATGGCCCAGCTGAGGAAGCAGGCCGCCCTGCCCGCCATCAACGGCGCCGCCGACGCCCACGGCGAGGAGGTCATCTGGGTGCGGCGGGAGGACTTTGTGCCCGGCAGGAAGCTCAACACCGAGCTCTGAGGCGGCCCCAGGCCCTGCGTGACCCCGCGGGGCGCGCGCTTGCACACACCGCTGCGGCAGCTCTACCGGCCCCAAGCCATGCGGCCACGCTCCAAACCAGGAATGAAACGAGCTTGAGGTCCTGTCTTGCGATAACCAAGGGCTTTCACACTACTTTATTTATTCTCAAACAATCAGGGGCTGAAATTGAGTACGGGGAGAAGGTAATCACTGGAAAACAAATGACTCTGGGTGTCTTAACCTCTGTGCAGCCAATGGGCTCCGGCAGGAGCGCGAGGACAGAGGGGTTGGTGAAAGCCGTCGGTCGTAGGCTCATCTCCTTCACGAGGAAACTGCCTTTTTAACCTGTACAGTCACAGTACTCTGACTCCCTTTCCCTCTCTAAATGTAAGAGAATATTCATGTATTTTAGGAACGTGTGAGGAAAGGTTTGGGATTTATGTCGTGTTCAGTCCTTTTGGTCTGTGGCTGGTCTAATTTAATGTCAATGTTGGAAGCTCTAGTTTTACATACTCTTGTAAAGATGCCAAACTCTCTTGGAAGAGATCCAAATTTAACACTTGAAGAGATATTTTTTTGTATTTTACCTGAGATGCAGGGGCACAGAGGGGTAAGAGATTTAGGGTAGCTCCACGTCTAGGATACGAGGCTAGCTTTTTGCAGAGGGTTAGGAACGGTGGTTTTATATTAAAATATGAACTGGAAAACTCTTATTTAGGTACAACTTTCTTCAGGAAAAGGTTTATTGTATATGTTTGAGACTGGAGTTTAGTTAGCTAATAAAAAGAATAATAAATAAAATTACATGACTGAATTGCAGTGGAGCAAAGGGATCTGTGGCGTGCCCTTGCTGGAGGCACAGATCCCTTTGCCCCACTCTCTCTGGCAGAGTTTGGGCTTGGGGGACAAGGAATTCATGGCCAAAAAACTGACCTTGCCCACTCTCCTACCGTGGGTGAAACTAGTGTATTTTAATTCCTTTATAAAAGCTTTTCCACTGCAATATAGGATCAAAAAAGTTCTACACAGGTAAACTTCTTTAACATTTTAAATCTTTTATTTAAACATCTAAAACAGGGTAAAATGTGACTAAAATGTCGTGGTTTTTAAGTAGACTTCCAAATACGAAACACAAAATAGCACTTTTTTTGTTTTTAGGATTTATATAGCTTTCCCCATTGCAGTCTCACCTATAGGAAAAAGAAAAAAAAGAGGAAGATTATATGAAATTTTGTTTCGTTTTGTCGGTATCTATTGGTGTTTGACACATCACTAGGTACTTTGAGAACCTGAAATTTTATAATAGCCTTAGGATTATATTTTATAAAATCCACTCTGACTATATTTTAAAACATAACAAGAATTATCCCCTTCCCCCCAAAACATCCATCACTGTCTGTGTGTCCCAGCTGGCATCCTCCCCTCCCTCCCCTGGTTTCTGGTGCACTATACTTGACTTATGGAAGCTTTCTCTAGTAACTTTTTGCTATCTCCTGGTTTCTTTTGGTAAGAGCTTTAGAAGAGTTTCTACCCCCTTTGTATGACCACCTGGTTGTTTTTGTACCATCACCTGTCGGTGTCCCACGTGCTGGAGGGTTTGGCTGTCCTGGGCTGCTCCCAGAGGATGCAGTCAGCACTCAAATACTGGAAGGCTGGTACTGGCAAGGTACCGTGGCTCTTGTACATAATGTCATGACATGTCTATGTCAAAGGTTCTTATATATTTCTTTTATAAGCTGAAAGAAGGTCTATTTTTATGTTTTTAGTTCTATGAATGGAACGTTGTAAATGCCTGTCGGAAATAAAATACTGGAGGAAAAAAGAACCAAAAATAGCTGCAGAGAGTGGTGTGTGGAGAGGTCACAGGAGGGCTGTGAGGTGGGAAGGGTGGTACCAGGGAGGAGGTCCTGCATTCCCAGCTGGAAAGGAGCCCCCAGGTAAGGCTCTGCTCGTGTTGTGGTGAGGGGACAATTCCCATCTCCCTTATGGCACCCACAACCAGCCATTCCTGCTGCTTT
Organism: Zonotrichia leucophrys gambelii; assembly: GCF_028769735.1. Classification (NCBI taxonomy): domain Eukaryota; kingdom Metazoa; phylum Chordata; class Aves; order Passeriformes; family Passerellidae; genus Zonotrichia; species Zonotrichia leucophrys. The sequence goes on from NC_088169.1 coordinate 115,866,296, forward strand.
TACAGCTCAGGAAGGAATACCCAGGTAAGGCTCTGCTCACGTTGTGGTGAGGGGACAATTCCCATCTCCCTTATGGCACCCACACACAGCCATTCCTGCTGCTTTCAGCTTGGGAATGAGCCCCAGGTAAGAGGGGACAGTTCCCATTTCCCTTATGGCATCCACAACCAGCCATTCCTGCTGCATTCCCAGCTGGAAAGGAGCCCCCAGGTAAGGCTCTGCTCGCGTTGTGGTGAGGGGACAATTCCCATCTCCCTTATGGCACCCACACACAGCCATTCCTGCTGCTTTTCCAGCTTGGGAAGGAATACCCAGGTAAGGCTCTGCTCACGTTGTGGTGAGGGGACAATTCCCATCTCCCTCATGGCATCCATAACCAGCTGCTTTTCCAGGCTGGTCACAAGGAACCTTCAAGTGAGTGTTGCAAAGAAAAAGGTAAAAAGCAGCAAATTCCAGAAAAATTCCAATTGCATTGGAGGAGCTCCCCAGTCTCTCCATGGCCAGTTCCTTGGCCAGTCCCTCTCCCTTTGGGGTGCTGGGTTTGGCCCAGATTTGGGGAGTGCGGTGTGGGTTGGTGTTGGCACAGCAGTGGGCGAGCATGGGCACCCACGGGTGGCACTCTCTGGGGCATGACAAAAATGACACAAGGAAGTGGCATCAAAGTGGGCTGGGGTGTGTGCAGCAATTCCTACAGCATGCCTTGCAGCAATGCAGCGTTTGCTGCTTCAGCAGGATTATTTTTGGCTTGTGAGGCTGCCAGGCCTATCCAAACTCCTCAGGAAATCGGGGAAATGGTGAGGAGAAGACAGTGAGGGCCTGGAGAAGAAAGCAGCACACAAGAGGTGACAAGTGACACGGGCGTGCCAGCTCCACAGCTGGAATGCTTTGGCTTTAAAGCCCTGTGCTGCCACCAGCCAGAAACAGAGGACCAGAGAGGGAATTGCTCCTGCAGCTCCCTGTGCAGCTTGGAGAGGTGAGCAGCAGTTCCTTGGTTTTGTGCCAGGCCAGACCCGGGTGTCCCCTGTGGCAGAGGGCTGTGCCAGGTCCCAGCTGGCAGGGTCAGTTAATTGATGTCCCCTCTGCCATCACAGCTTGGCCCAGCAGCCAGGTGCTCTGCTTCTGGGGAAAACACTGCTTGAAACAAAAGGAAACCATTCGAAATATCACGCTGAAAAATAAAGAGGGCTTGAAATTAATTAATGTTGCAGGGAACAGATCAAAGGCAGAAACTGGGATCCATAAAGCTGCAGAGGGGTGTGAATAGAATACTAAATATGTTCTAGGCTGCCCATGGATGGAGGGCAGGCTCTGAATCAACACCTGGGGTGCTCAGAGTGTGACATTTTGCCTGTGGGCACAATGCTGGGGAGATGGGGGGAGCCCCAGAGAGGGACCCAGGCTGTTGTGGACCAGCTGGAACCCCAGAGAGAGACACAGAGAGGGCCCAGCTGTGCCCAGGCCCCAGGAGCCTCTGGCGCTGCATTTGGAACCCAATGCCCAGCCCTGGATCCAGCTGCTTTTTCCTTCAGTTCCTGGAGAAAAACCTGCTCTGCTGCCTTCTGGTTGGTCCAGCAGGAATTGTTGCTCTCAGTTTCCTCCCGGGGAGCCTGGAGGCTCCTCTGGCTGCACGGGGTTGGGGTCAGGATTAGGGTTAGGATTAGGGTTGGTGTAAGGATCAGGGTCCCCCAGATGTGCTGAAGGCTTTTCCTCACTCATCAGAGCTGACACCCACATCACAGCACCCTGGGGTTTCTGAGGGATCCCAGCGATTCCTGCTGGGCTGGAGCGGTCCCTGCTGTGCCTGTGAGGGCAGTGACACTGCCAGGGTCAGAGTGACCACTGCCAGGGCCGGAGTGACCATTTCCATGTTCACTGCCAGGACCAGAGTGACCATTGCTGCCCGGTGCCGATGCTCTCCCTCTCTCTCCCAGGTAAATCCGGGATTCGGTGCCGATGCTCTCCCTCTCTCTCTCCCCCAGGTAAATCCAGGATTCGGTGCCGATGCTCTCCCTCTCTCTCCCAGGTAAATCCGGGATTCGGTGCCGATGCTCTCCCTTTCTCTCCCAGGTAAATCCAGGATTCGGTGCCGATGCTCTCCCTCTCTCTCTCCCCCAGGTAAATCCGGGATTCGGTGCCGATGCTCTCCCTCTCTCTCCAGGTAACTCCAGGATTCGGTGCCGATGCTCTCCCTCTCTCTCCAGGTAAATCCAGGATTCGGTGCCGATGCTCTCCATGTCTATCCCAGGTAAATCCAGGATTCGGTGCCGATGCTCTCCCTCTCTCCCTCCCAGGTAAATCCAGGATTCGGTGCCGATGCTCTCCCTTTCTCTCCCAGGTAAATCCAGGATTCGGTGCCGATGCTCTCCGTCTCTCTCTCCAGGTAACTCCGGGATTCGGTGCCGATGCTCTCCCTCTCTCTCCCCCAGGTAAATCCAGGATTCGGTGCCGATGCTCTCCGTTTCTCTCTCCCGGGTAACTCCGGGATTCGGTGCCGATGCTCTCCGTTTCTCTCTCCCGGGTAACTCCGGGATTCGGTGCCGATGCTCTCCCAGGTAAATCCCGGATTCCCGCTCCGTTCCAGCCGCGGCCGGCGGGTGTCCCCCTTGCTCCGCAGATCCCGCCCGGCTCCTGGGCAATCCCGGAGCAATCCCGGAGCAATCCCAGCGCTTTCCGCCCCTACCCAGACCCACGAACAGGGGATGACCGCCAGGCAGTGGGCAGCAGCATCCCCGCTCTGCCGGCGCTGCAGAACCGTCCCTGCCATCCCTGCGGGGGCTTTGTGCCTCATTCCATCAGGGAAAGCAATTCCAGGGGTGGGTTGGGCTTCTCTTCCTCTCAGCAGAGATGGAACCCCTCTAATTCACTCCTCAAGGGGCGTTGGAGAGCCCAGGGGCTCCCTGGTTGTCTCGGGGTGCTGAGGATGGGAATGGGCGCAGAGGGATGTGGAACAGAGCCGGGGTGGAAATGCACTCACACAGAATCTGCTCTGTCCCCTGCCACAGGTTCCTAAAAAAAGATTCACCAAAAATGCCCTTCAGATCTCCAGTACGAAATTAAAAACTCCGGCAGAGGGAGAGCATCAGCTCTCTTTAAGGTCACTGCAATATCACACTATTAGCTGAATTATTTCCAGGAAAAGGAGATTAAAAGAAAGTTGCTTGAAAAGATGAGAAAATCCAATTCTCTGCCCCCTCTAACCATCAGGAGACACGAGAAAATGAGCAGCTGGTAATGAAGAGGTTTTTAAATTACTCTTCTTTGCCTATCTCGTGTTGTTAAAGGTAAAATAAACCAGCAGTTTTATTCAGTTGTGGGCGAGTTGGGGCTGTTTTATTCAGGATATTTAGCTGCCAGACATCCTCCTGCCACCAATAACAGCAGTTACACCTGTGGAGAGTGGAGCAGATCTTTTGGGAAGAACAGCACACCAACTAAACTTTCTCTTGGATTCTGCTCTCTGGTCCTGAAGGCAAGGAAACCAAAATGAGGTGAGGAAGGGCTGTCCCCACATTTAAATATGTTGTTTTTACAGGAGGGAAAGGGCTTTTCTCTGCATTATAAGGAGCTGGGCTTGTTGGGAGGTGGCAGTGACACTGGCAAACAGCTTCATTTTCTCCTCTAGAGACAAAACACAGAAAGAAATGCAGTTTGTCCGAGATACATTCCCACAAATAAACCTTTTCTGCAGCATGGCAGGGGGTTTTGTTTGGCTTGGCACTTGGGGAAATGACTGATTTCACTGCCACCAAAACGGGTATAGGCGGTTCCACATCCATGCTCATGGTGGCACCCTGGCTCTGTGAGCTGCAGAGGCACAGGAACAGAGCAGGAGAATCCCCTGATCCCCAGGAATAGAGGAGAAAAAATGTTGTTTTAATTAATCCTATATTAATGATAAATTGTGTGTTAATCTGAGATTACTCTCAGCAAAGTTGCCACAAGCTGCTTTAGTGGGATGACAGCAGGGGAAAATGGCTGAAACTTGAACTTGTTTATAAACTAACTCTGATGTGCTCCAGTGACCAAAGGCTGGGAGAGGAAGATGGATTGGTGTGGACACCTGGAATGCAGAATTTATGGACCACAAGGACGCTTTGCAGAAAGCAGAAGGTAAAGAAGATGCTAAAAAAGACTCACTACGTCTTGGAAAGGAAAACTACATTTGGAGGGAAAAGGTACTAAAAATGCAGACTAATTAGCATGGGGAGTGAGAAATAATAACCAATAGAGGAGAGAATGCTAATTAATGAAGGAGAATGATGTCATTTAGAGCCAATGAACACGGATTTCTTCTTTCTTGCTGAAAATGTATAAATAAGTGGGGAAGCTGTGTAGCAGCATCCGTGTGGAGGCCGTGTGGAATTTTGTCAGCCACACACAGAAACCTTGGCCAGGAATAAAATCCTGCCTGACTTCGTGCTGGGAGAGGATTTGGTGCCATGGGAGGGTTGAGCCAACCACTCAGAACCTGTCACAGCAAATATATTTATATAGGGACATGAGGAAGGAGAGAGCCTTGGCTGTGGGGCAGAACCATCCACCAGGAGCTGAGATTTGGATTTGTAGAGAATCCCCCAAGTCTGAGAGTTCAGCAAAAGCTGACAGGCCAAGAAACACTTATAATTAGGGAATAATTGGGTTTTGATTCTGAAGGTGTGAATGACAACATCTGTATTGCCTCACACTTCACACAAGACTGAAAATGGAATCAAAGCTTTTAAACCACCTCTCAGGTACCCCATTTCTGGGTCAAAAAAGGGCATAATCCAACAAAAACACAGGAATTGATCCTGCAGCATCCCAGGGAAAGCTCCTTGTGTGCCCACAGCACAACCCAGGCACAGCAGCACGAGAGGGGAAAATGGTTCAGAAATGTTCTGTAAGAAATGGAACAAACAGCTGGATGTTTCCCAGTCACTGCAGGCACAAATGGGAGGAAAATGGCCAATCAGGAGCCTATTGATGAATGACAATTCACAATAACCATTCCAGCTGCAGGGCCTGGAGCTGCACTGCTGCCTTCAGGGCAGGGGGAACCCGGCTGGGAAAGAGCCTGCAGGGGCAGGATGGGGTAAAATTGGAGAATTTTCCTTGGATGGTTACTGCAAGCACCTTTTTAATTCCTGGGGGGCTTTTTGTGGTTTGTGGTTTGGGTTTTTGTTGTTTTTTTTTTTGTTTGTTTGTTGGTTTTGTTGTTATTTTGTTTTGGTTTTGTTTTGGTTTCTTTTTTGTGATTTTTTTTTTTTGTTGTTTTCTGGAGTTGGTTGGTTGGTTGGTTTTGGGGTTTTTTTTGTTTTTTTTTTTTTTTGTTATTTTGTTTTGGTTTCTTTTTTGGTTTTTTTTGGGTATTTTGTTTTGGGTTTTTTTTGGCTTTTGGGATTTTTTGTGGTTTGTTTTTGTTTGTTTTTTTGGGGGGGGGTTGGCTTTTTTTTGTTTGGTTTTTTTGGTTGGTTTTTTGGTTGTTTTCTTGGGGTTGGTTTGTTTTTTGGGTTTGGGGTTTTTTTTGTCGTTTGTTGGTTTTTGGGGTTGGGGTTTTTTTGGGTGTTTAGGGTTTTTTTGGTTTTTTTTGGTGGTTTTTTGGTTGTTTTCTTGGTTTTTTTTTTTTTGCTTGTTTGGTTTTTGGGTTTTTTTGTGGTTTGTTGTTTTTTGTGGTTGGGGTGTTTTTGGGTTTTTTGGTTTTTTTGGGTTTGGTTTGATTTTTTTTTTATGTGTTTTTTTTTTCTCTCCCTTTTGAAGTGGACCTGTTATTTGTGCTATCCCAGATTTCTGCACTCCACAGCCTGGTCTCCCTCAGGACAGATCTTTATCCCACTGAGGAGCAGAGGTGCTGCTGCTGTGCTCCCTCCTTGGGCTCAGCCTTGCTGAACCTCCCATCTGACCAATCGCAGCCAGACAAGGTTTGCATTCAGCAAAATCAATATTTTTAATTAATTCAGCAAAATTAATTTCCTCCTCAGGGGAAAATTAACCCACAAACACCAGAGGTTTGTGTCCCAAAAGGAGACAGAGGAGTCCTTTTTCTTATTCCAATCAAGGGAGAGGCCATGGGGCATCCCCTGGGATCTTACATTTTTGGAGGATGCCGCCTCCTTTTTATCCCAATTTCCAGCCACATTTCCCTTCTCTCTTTCCCCATTTCTGAGAAGCACAGATTCCCCAGAACACCTGATACCAGAGACTTCCCCTCTAATGTACAACCCTGCTTTTAATTTTTAATTCTTATGAAATTTAGGGGTGTTTCCTCCCCATTGTTTCTTCCATCTCTCACCGTCCAATTTCGTTTATCAGCAAACCCAAAGTTTATGCCCCTCAGCAGAGTCCTGCTGATAAAATGGGATTTTTGACAAGAGGGATTTCCCTCTGCGCCAGCCACAGCCACATCAGGGGCTCTGAACTAATTTGCTTTTTTGTCAGCCAGATAAAGATATTAACTTAATGCCTTTTGTTCCCCGGCAGGGTGTTTTAGGCAGCGAGCAGAATTAATTGTGTTGACACAATGGATTTATTGTTTCAACAAAACGCCTGCCTGTTTTCAGGCAGTGGGATGAGGGACTTGACAAAAGCAATTCTGGTACCGGGGGGTTCTTATAAAGCTGAATTATCGGCCTGATAAACCACCACTGGTGTAAAACAGAGCCTGAAGGGAAGCCCAGGGCTGTGAGGCAGACAGCACAAAGAATACATTGATTTTAGGGCTGTTTTGGCCTGCCCAGGGATGCTCCCTGCTCATTCACACCCCTAAGCTTCCCAGGCGCTGCATTTAATTAGTTTAATTCTGATTCCTCCTCTTCTCCCCCCAAAAATGTGTCAAAAGCTCTTGTTGCCCGTGAGAGAGAGGGGAAATCACATCTGCTGAGGTGGCAGGGCAGGTTTATTTTCATTTATTGGAGCCAGAAACAGCCCAGGTGTGCCAAAAGTTCCATTTCCCATTCCCAGGGATTTGGGGCTCACGTCTGGTCAGTTCATTGATCCTGGAACAGAGGCTGGACACAGTTAAAGAATAAAGCAGGGAGTTATTAAAATGGCTTCAGAGGATCCAGCTTGGACAGCACAAGAGCCCAGCCAAGATGGACCCCAAATGGTCACAAAATGAATGATTGGTCACAAATTTTCACCCTTTTATAAGATTTGGTCCATTTCCATACTGGGTTCATTCTCCAATTCCAGCTCCAGGTTCTGCAGTCCCACCCTCCCAGCTTGCTGCCCTCAATTTGCCATTTTTACACTTTTTGGGCCTGAAGCTGCACTGGTGTCCCTGGGAAAGGATTAAACCCAGGATTTGGACTGAGACCTTGGAAAAGGCTCCCAAACTGAGGAGGTGCTGGAAGTGAGAATGTGGATTTATGGTGTAAGCAGAGACACGTTAAGGAAAGGAAAGTTTGGAGTTTTAGAGTTTAAGATATAGAAAAATAGAAGTAATCACAGAGGCAAACAAGGAGTTTAGGGTGCAGCACTGTAGGTTTGTGTGTCACAGCATGATTGGCTGAGAAAGCTCACACTGCGGGTGCATTTAAAATATCCCATTGTTGGTTTTTGGCCAAAAATATCAGTCTCTGTATCAAAGCCCTTTACCCTGCACTTGTTTAAAGCCAGAATAACTTTGAATTGTTCTCAGGCCTGTGATAAGCACAGAAATGCATTTTTCCTGCTTTTTCTGTCGGGTTCATGCGCTTGCTGCAAAAACTGGGCGCAGCTTTGGGCAGCACAGTATAAGAAGAACAAAAAGCTGTTAGAGAGCATCCAAAGGAGGGAATGCTTGTTTTGTTTTGCTAGTTGCAGTTTTTGCTATTTTTGCTTGTTTCAGTTTTAGTTTTGTTCTGCTTGTTTCAGTTTTTGTTAGTTTTGTTTTGCTTTTTTCAGTTTTTGTGACTTTTGCTTTGCTCGTTTCAGTGTTTTGTTTGTTTTGCTTTGCTTTTCCAGTTTGAGTTTGTTTTGCTTATTTCAGTTTTTGTTTGGTTTTGCTTGTTTCAGTGTTTCGCTTGATTTGTTTTGCTTTTTTTTTCAGTTTTTGTTTGGTTTGCTTGGCTTGTTTCAGTTTCCGTTAATTTTGTTTTGGTTTTCAGTTTCTGTTTATTTTGTTTTGCTTATTTCAGTTTTTTGGGTTTTTTGCTTGTTTCAGTTTTTGTTTTGCTTTGCTTGTTTCAGTTTCAGTTTTGCCTTGCTTGTTTCAGTTTTCTGTCAGTTTTTATGGCGTTTTTAGTGGTTCGTTGCTGTTTTTCACTGCTGCAGGCACAGAGGCTGCCCCGTGTGTGCCTCCCCCTGCCCAGCCCATCCCTGGAGGATTTGGGGAGGAATTTTGGGCATTGCTGCTGGCTGGCACTGCCCAGGTGAGTGAGGACCCAGCTCTGGGTGGTGGCACCCATTTTTGTGGGGTGCCACCCTGTCCCTCCTCATGCACAGGGATCCTCACCTGGGGCTCTCTGAGCAGCCTCAGCCCAGTTAATGAATTCTGTTCATTCTGCTGGCTGCAGAAAAGCAGAATTAAGGGTGAAAAAGGGTTGGGAATGGGTTGTGCTTCCCCTGGGGGGGAGATGTGGGGCTTTCACTTGGCCTGGCCTCTTTGCTGGAATGAATATTGCTCTCCTTGGGCTCCAGAATATCCTTGGGATGCAGGAGAACATCCTTGGGATGCAGGAGAGCATCCTTGGGATGCAGGAGAACATCCTTGGGCTGCAGGAGAGCATCCTAGGGATGCAGGAGAACATCCTGGGATGGAGGAGAACATCCTTGGGATGCAGGAGAGCATCCTGGGGATGCAGGAGAGCATCCTGGGGATGCAGGAGAGCATCCTGGGGATGCAGGAGAGCATCCTTGGGATGCAGGAGAACATCCTTGGGATGCAGGAGAACATCCTGGGATGCAGGAGAACATCCTTGACTCCAGAACATCCTTGGGATGCAGGAGAGCATCCTGGGGTGCAGGAGAGCATCCTTGGGATGCAGGAGAACATCCTTGGGATGCAGGAGAGCATCCTTGACTCCAGAACATCCTTGGGATGCAGGAGAACATCCTGGGATGCAGGAGAACATCATCCTGTGCTCCAGCCTCTATCCCAGGGAGCTCCAGCCTGGCCCTGGGCACTGCCAGGGATCCAGGGGCAGCCACAGCTGCTCTGGGCACCTGTGCCAGGGAATTCCTTCCCAAAATCCCATCCAAACCCCCTCTCTCTCCTTTTGCAGCCATTCCCTGTGTCCTGCTGCTCCAAACCCCTGCCAAGAGCCTCTGTCCATTTTTCCTGTAGGCGCTGAAATCCTGATGATCTTTCTGAGGAATTGGTGATTGGCTGCGCGTTCTGTGGTGTTTTGGGATAATGGGGATTGATATTCAGCAGCAGTCTGACGTGGGAATTGGTAACAGCCTCCCAAAAGAAGAGGCTTGTTGGAGATGTGTAATGATAACGTTCCTGCACAGCTGCTTTTGTGAGGGGGGATAATTTGGCAGCCCTGGAGCTGCTGTTGGCCCTGTGGTTGGTGGTGAAATGATGGAGTGAACGTTCCCCCAGAGCTGCTCTGGGGTGAGCTGGTGCCATTGCACTGCGCTGCCTCCATCAAAAAAGAAATTATTTGGTTTTCCTTAAACCTTTAGGAAAAGGAATTCATGCTCAAATGGCCTTAGCTTTCATTTTTCCTACAAATAATGTTGGATCCTATGTGATAATTTATCCACAGAAACGCTTTTTTCCCCCTGCCCTACTCCTAATGAGCAATTTCTGCAGACAGAAAATCCTTAAATGTGGAAAGGCCAGAGGCTGGTACAAGCTAAACAGAGGAAGATAAAGATCAAATACAAAACCACGGTGTAGCAAGATAAGAGGCAACAGAGCCTCAGAACAAAATATTTAGATAAGGATTGTTTGGGACACTGCAGGGGAGGGGTTGGAAGTTGAGGGCTCTGTTTTCCTCCCCACATCCCTCATCCTCCCCATCCCTCTCCAGCCTCTCCCTTTGGATTTTGTCCTTGGAGCTGCTCAGAAGGTGTCACTGAGCGAGGACAGTGCTGCAGAGCCACCATGGAAAGGAGCCTGGCCTGGCTGGTTTGGAATAACAACAATTCCCTGGCCCTGCTTTCCTGCAGAGGGGGAACTGTGGGGTAATGACACCTGTGTCATAAATCTATTTTTATAATTTATTTTTAAATTTTTTAATTTTATTCCCATTTTTTATTTATTATTTTAATTTTTAATTTTATATGCCACTCCCACCTGTGCAATCTCAGCGCAGTCCCTGAGGGAGGCTGGAGCCCAGCCCTTGGGTAAAACCAAACCAGTGGTTTTATCTTGAATGGAGAGAACAGCTGGAAGTGCTGTCAGCCAGCGTGGGCAGCAGGAATGGCAGGAATGCTGCCCACAGGAGCCTGGGGACCTGTGGGAAGAGAAAATGAAAGGTAACCTGGTGGTGGTGGTGGTGGTGTAACCTCCCGGGCTGGAGCCACAAATGATGGGTTTGTGCAGAGATGGGAAACTCTCAACCAAATCAGTTTAGGCAATATCCATCTGAGGGTTCAGCTCCCTCTGAGCCAAGGAAAGCTGAGCCTCTGGAGCTCTTTGGCCTCTACAGAAATCCCGTTTTGGAGCTGTGTCCCTGTTCCAAGCCTGGAAAGTTTTTTAGACCTATATTTTTAGGACATTTTAGGTCCGAATACACAGAATAAAAGTGCCTGCAGCTCTCACCCTCTCTGGAGAGGAGGGCAGAGCTCCAAGCAGGAAAACTCACAGAAAAGTTGGAAACTGGCTTCAGGGGTATAAATTCCTTTACACACTGGGAATGGGGAAAAAAGGGAAGGTGAAATTACCCCTATTTGTTTTCCACCACACCAGTAGGATCCTGTGGCTGGCAGTGAGCTGTGGTGAGCTGCTCTCAGGCATTTTGATATTTCCCCTTGATGAAATGACATGTCTGAATGCAGAGAACAATTAATGAGGTTGCTGCCTTGCCCCTTCCCTGGGTTTTAATTATAAACAAGCAGATGCAATTCAGAACATCAAATAAGGTTTCCCCACATTCCCTTCCAAAAACGGTTTTGAGCAAGATAAGGCACTTAAATTTAATCCTTCCAAGAAGGCACAACACTGAATCCCTGATGCAGACACAATCTGATCATGAATTTCTGTGGAAGCTTAATGCTTTTGTAAATTAATCAATAACATGGTTAAATGATATTTGCTCAGCTAATTATTTTCCGTGTCCTGTGAATGAGAAGAGCATCAGTCCCAGGGAGGAAGCAGCCCTGCTGTTTGTGCCCCGTTGGTGTTTACCTGCTGAAGCTTTATTTGTTTGTGTTTGTTTGTTCTGCTGGGCTGGGAGCTTTGCCTTTGCTGCTTCACGGGCAACCAGGGGGCTGCAGTGATAATTCCATTTTTTTGACCCTGCCAAATGCATTCCAGCAGGGAAATGCTGTGCGTTTCTAGGCTCTCCTTCATACCCAAACTGGGGGAGCAGCATTTCATCCCCTGGGAAACCCTGGGGACATTTGGATGCTGGGGATGGACCTGGGCTGGGTTCCCAGTGATTTTCAAGCATGGGGTGGATGAGATGATGATGTTCAGGGCTTCCTTCTGACCTAAATTATTCTGTGATTCCAGGAATCTGGTTATCCAAGACATTTCCCCACTCGGTTTCCCTGAAGTCCTGTGCCCAGCAGTGATTGCAGCAGGCAAAGCAGCAAAAACCCGATTACACCTAAAATATACACTGTGCGTATAAATATATAGAAAATATTTTACTATATTTATATACATATTTTATAGAATAAAAACTATACTATATTTAGTATATATACCCCCAGCATGGGGTGGGTGAGAGGATTTTCAGGGGCTCCTTCTGACCTGAATCTTTCTGTGATTCCAGGAATCTGCTTATCCAAGAAATTTCTCCACTCACAGGATTTCCTGAAGTCCTGGACCCAGACACCTGCAGAAACCCAAAAGGACAGATGAGGGCTCCAAGGGCCAGAAACAGCAGGAGAGAACCCCTGCCTTCCCATTTTCCATGTTTTCCATGTTTTTATGGGCAGCAGCCAGCTGCAGATGTTGGGTAAGTCACTGGACATGAAAGACAAACCGAACATGGAAAGATTTGAAAAGTGTTTCTGACTTTGCCTCCCCTCCTGGGCATGGTTTTACACACACAAACTCACCTGGGCAGCACAAAATATTCCCTGGAAATGGGGCTTTTATCCCTTTGCACATTCAGCACCTGTGCATTTGCTTTCTGCTTCTGAATGCTTATAAATGGCAAGGGAAAAAGCAAGTTCACATGAACAGCAGCAGGCTTGGGTTGCAATATCCAGCTACTTATAGCCTGAATTGTTCTTTTACTGCGTAACAAATTAGGTTTTCTCTTAACACATGGGGCTCAATTTGGCCCCACAAATATCCTGGTTTGTGCCTGGGTTTTTATTTCCCATGCTGGGGCATATTCACAGATTAGACTCAATATTTCATGCATGCGTTCATAGCTATAAGAATTTGTAAAAAGGATCTATTGTTCCCTGTCTGATTGGGGTTTTTTTCCTTAGATTTTTTTACCTGTGGTTTCTGTTGTTCTGGTTTTCACAATTATCTTCACCTGGCATTTTGCAGGAAAGCAAAAAACAAAGACAAGAACTCCTTAATGGGCAGTTTCACCTTCTCGCCATAAATCTAAAGGGGTTTTGGTTTTGTTTACATATATAAATATATCTATATTTCTATATATATTATATAGTATACATTTATATATATAAATATATATATAGGTAGATAGAAACTCACATTATTTTGATAATAACTTGGGTTATTTTGATTAAAAATGACATTATTTTGGTAGTGCCTTGGGCTATTTCAATTGTAACTCATGTTATTTTGGTAGTACTTTGGGTTATTTTGATAGCAGCTTGGTTTATTTTCATAGTACTTTGTGTTATTTTGATAGGGCCTTGGATTATTTTGATAGTGCCTTGTGTTATTTTTGATAGTAAATTTGGTTATTTTGGTAGTAACTTCTGTTATTTTTATAGTACCCTGGGTTATTTTGGATGTACTTTGTGGTATTTTGGTAGTGCCTTGGGTTATTTTGGTGGTGTTTTGTGTTATTTGGTTATTTTGGTAGTACTTGGGTTATTTTGGCAGTAATTTGAGATATTTTGGAGCAGTTTTTGTGTGCTGAGGCTCTGCCCCTGCCTTGGGGTGCATTCTGTGTCACAAACAGCAATAAAGGGCTGAGATTACACCGTGCTGTGAAATCCTGCTGCAATGAGGAGCTGAGTTAAGCAGCTGAGGGTTTGGGGTTTATTCTGCCTGGGAAAAAGGGATAACAGTGAATAAAGACAAGATAATAATGGTTTAGAAGAAAAGCATTCACTCAGGGATTGATTTACCGCAGGCTTAATGGAGGGTTGCCTGCGGAGTTTATCCAGCAGAGGAAGGTGAGCTGGAATACATGGAAAAATATCCCTCATTTCAGAGAATAAACACAGCTCTCTGTGTACATCCCAATTATCCTCCTTCCAGGGAAAGTTAATATTTCCTTTGTAGCCCATTCAGGTCAAACTCATTCACAGCCTTTTTTTAGAGGCAGCAAACTCGTGGCTCAGAGCGTTTTTCTTCCAGAATTGCACACAACACAAACAGTGGATGCTTGCCACAGAACTCTTGTGGTATGTATATATAATTTTTAAATTATTATTTATTTATTTTTAAAATATATTTTAAAATATATATATATTTTTAAATATATATATTATTTCTTTATTTTTAATATATATTTTTTAAAAATATATACTATTTATTTTTTAAATTATATATTTCTATATTTTTAATATATATTTTAAAATATATATTTTAAAATATATATATGTTTTTATACAGGGATCTTTTGTACAATCAGCCCTAGATTTTTGCTGAGACCCACTCACACACACCAGCCCATAAGGAACATAAGCAACCACAATATTTGCTCACAGTTCCCATTAAAAGAGGCTAAATTACATTATTCCCATTAAGATCGTGTTGCCGTGATAAGCAACCATGTAAAGAAACAAAGCCCAGTAAAAAATGAGCAATTCCAGGCAAATTTGTTTAATGAATGATCCAAACCAATCAATAGCAGCAATATTTTAATAGGATTCTGCAAACAATAAAGTGTAACTGCAGACCCACAGAAATCAATGGGATCCTGCCATTGACTGGACTGGGAGCTTAATTCAGTTTGTGGTGCCTGATGGAGCACAGCGCTCCTGATCTAGAGCTTGACTGACTGGTTTGAATATTTAAATGTTTCACTGGGAGTTGATGATGTGAATCCCTTTTTCCTGCTTAGGGACAAGAGGAGGGACCTGAGGAAGGAGCAGAGCTGATTCCAGAGCTGATCCAAGGGGCTCTGCCCTGTCCCACCCTGCTCCCTGGGCAGGGCATCCCATGGACGTGGAGCCCTCCCAGGTCTGGCCATGGATGCACACCCAAAGCGGCTCCTTTGGCCCAGGTGGGTGAATTTCCCTCCAGAACATTCCAGAAGTTCCCTTATTAAAGAAGGTGCTTTAATAAGGCCCAAAATGGATTAGATTTATCAACTTTTGACACCAAACAAAACCTGAACTTATGTTTTTGCCACATCCATCCTGAATTTTCTTTTGCTTGCTGAGGAATTGTTTCCTGAGGCAGGGAAACCTTCAAGCAGCACAGCACAGGGATGTGCACAGGGATGTCCTGGGAATTCCTCCATCTGATCCTAAATCCGTGGTACCTGCAGTGCCCACCCTGGCACCTGGGTGTCCCCTGGGTGTCCCCTGGTCCCCAGCAGTGTCCCTGTACCCACAGCAGTGTCCCCTGGGTGTCCCCTCTGCTCCTGCTGTGTCTCACCCACCAAGGGCTCTGATCCCTGCCCCAAAGCAGCCCCACCCAGCCATGGGGCACTCCCTGGGTGTATTGCTGCACTTTAATCCTGTTTTCTGAGCACTTTTCATCCCCTCTGCAGCCATGCCCTGGTGATTCCCTGCATTTCTGCCCCTCCCAGGAGGATCATTTCCAGCAGCCAGGAGAGGGGAGGCAGGGCATGAGGCAGGGGCTGTGCTCCAGCTCTGCTCACCTGCCTGAAAAGTGCTCTCCTGGCTAAAAAAAACCCAACCAAAATTACATTTAAATGCTGGTTTCTAGAGAGATTTCCCATCAAAAATTGATTTCTGGTTCTGCAGTTAAAATAAGGAATCTGCAAAGCAGTTTGGGGAGTTGAGGGGTAAAGGGAGACGGTGGAGACTGTGCTCAGGTTTAATAGCAAGGTGTGTGTGCAGTGTTGCTGTGAGGGAGCAGGGTCCTGCCAGGGAAGGGAGATTCCTTAAACTCAGCTCTGGCCTCTGATTCCATCATCTCCTCCTTTGTGGCCTCTGATTCCATCTCTTTCTTTGTGGCAGGGATCACAGGGCCTCCAATTCCTGCATCACAGGGCTCTGCTTCTCCTCTGCCTGTGGAACCCCTCTCCTGTAAGCACAAACCTGGTGCTGGGTTTATTTCTCTGTACAAACCTGGTGCTGGGTTTGTTTATTTCTGGTGGGTTTGGTTATTTCTGTGTTCCACACCTCAGCTGAGGACATTCTTTCCTCACCAATTCCTGGTTGTGGACGCGAAGCTGCGCTGCCCGCACGCCTTGGGAGGGTTTTCCACGTGGAAATGTGACATTGCACTGAATAATTTGCATTACCTGGCCCTTCCTTCCAGGAACCAGCAGGGCTGTGGGTGCTTTGGGTGGACAGTTTCCTTTTCGTGGCTTTAGCTTTGGCTTTGAGCACGTTGTGCAGGCACCTAAAGCTGTAATTAAATTAATGCCATCACAGGCAATGCCTGGTGTTTCCACACAAGCAAAAACCCCAGAATATTTCCTTCTTCCACAGCACTCCTAGGGCTTTGCTGGGCCGAATTACAAGTTTATTTTTTAACTTGTATTTTTTTTTAGCTTGTTCAAAGAGGTGGAGAAAGCATCAGCACATCAGCTTCTCCACCAGCTGTGAGCTGTGACCATCCAGCCTTGTCTCAATACTGCTATATTGATATAGATATACTGATATATATATATATGTGTATATATATATCAGTATTTAGCAATATGCTGCTATATTGATATTGATGTACTGATTTATATATATATATCAGTATTTTGCAATACACTGCTATATTGATATACTGATTTATATATATATCAGTATTTTGCAATACACTGCTATATTGATGTACTGATTTATATATATATATCAGTGTTTAGCAATATACTGCTATATTGATATTGATATACTGATTTATATATATATATCTCAGTATTTGGCAATACACTGCTATATTGATGTACTGACTTATATATATATCTCAGTATTTAGCAATATACTGCTATATTGATATTGATATACTGATTTTGATATACTGATTTTTATATATATATATATCAGTATTTAGCAATATACTGCTATATTGATATACTGATTTATATATATATCAGTATTTAGCAATATACTATGTTGATATTGATATACTGATATATATTAGAAAACTTGATATATATTAGAAAACGTGATATATATTAGAAAAATTACTTATTAATTACAATTAATATTGGTACTTGGTGTAAGTTTTCTAAAATCTATGATAAACATACACGCTTAGCTCTGTGAAATTCAGAGGTCAGACAAGTCTAAGTGTTAACAGTTCACATTAAATTATTAAGTAAGAGTGTCACCTGTAGTTTGGTACAGGATTCATGTAGTGAATACAAAATGGCACTTGGCATCTAAAAATATAAAAGCCACATAAAAATCTATGTAAAGGCATACTTCAGACATAATTCTACTGAGAAAAAGAAATGCCTTTCTTACGTATCTGTAAATAATAGCAGACCAAATCAGGGTGGAAGAGGAGAGCAGCCCAGGTGGGTGCAGCAGCAGCAGCAGCATTTCCTGCGCTGCCTGAGGCACCAGGGTGTTTGCCCAGGCTTGCAGGGATCTGGGAGGGACTCTGGGTCTGTGCCCTGCACATCCTGCACATCCTCTGTGTCAGATCACCCCCAGTGCCACTGAGACCCCTGGGGTGGCACACAGTGACCACATTTTCCTCCTGGTTCCATGGGGATAATCCCCTAACTCTGCCTCTGCTCTGGATCCAAAGCAGCAGCTGTAAGCTCAGCCTCCTCTTTGCTTGGTTGCCCGGGTGAATTTTGGAGCTGGGAGAGCCAGGCTTTGATGCTGGCTGGAATACTTGACTTTCCTGTACCTGCCTAAGATCATGATTAGGCTTTTGTGCTGCATCAGAACGAGAAATCTGCATTAAAGGGCTGCACCAAGTACCTGTTGGCTTGATGGGAAGGCAAATACCAAGCAGCTGTTTGCCCAGCACTCGGGAAATGAGCCCCACTCCAGCCTCAAGTGGAGCTTTTGTTGCAGGAACAGCCGTAATGACCCATTTCAAACAATCTTCCAGCAGGAGCGAGTTCAGGCCTCCTGCGCTGGATTTCAACAGAGCTGCAGTCGTGCAGTTAGGAAATGGTGAGCCCTGCAATGAGGCACCTTTAATTGAATCCTGCCACTTGCTCAATGACAGCAGCCCTTCGGGCAGCCCAGAGCAGCAGGGAAACCAGCCCTGCCCCAGCTCTGCAGGCTGCCATTGGCTGCAAACCTGCCCGGCTCGATGGGCTGCGCTCGGAGGGGATTTACAGCCCGTAAATAGCAGGGCTGGAGCGCTCGGGAATGGATTTCCACCCTTGGAGCTCTGCATGGAGCCTCTGCCCAGGAACCCAGCATGAGGAAACGCTGGAGAAGACATTGCCTGTGCTGCAGATTCCACTGGAGCTTTCCAGAGCATGGCTTGTGTGAGTAGGTGACTTGGGCAGCAGGAGGAGCATCTCTGGGGCACCTGGAACGTCTTTGGGCACCTGGAACATTTTTGGGGCAGCTGGAGGATCTCTGGGGCAGCTGGAACATCTCTGGGGCAGCTGGAGGAGCATCTCTGGGCAGCTGGAACATCTTTGGGGCAGCAGGAGGATCGTCTCTGGGCACCATGTCCTGCTGCGTGCTGCAGATCGCGGGGCTGATTTTCGGCGCCGTGGGCATGCTGGGCACGCTGGCGGCCACGGCCATGCCCCAGTGGAGGGTGTCTGCCCACGTGGAGGCCAACCTGGTGGTGTTTGAGAGCGTCTGGGAGGGGCTGTGGATGGACTGCATCAGCCAGCTGGGGCTCAGGCTGCAGTGCAAGCTCTACGACTCGGTGCTGGCGCTGCCGCCGCCGCTCGAGGCCCTGCGCGCCCTCATGTGCCTGGCCGTGCTGCTGGCCGTCGTGGCCTTCCTCGTGGCCATCGTGGGCGTCAAGTACAGCCAGCCCAGCAAGGAGGGACTCCAGAAGGTCAGCCCCTTCATCCTGGTGGCGGGGGTGGCCTTCCTGCTGGCGGGCAGCCTGGCGCTGGTGCCGGTGTCCTGGGCCGGGGGCAGCATCGTCCGTGATTTCTACGACCCCGCGGTGCCCGTGCCGCTCAAACGGGAGCTGGGCGCTGCCCTCTACGTGGGCTGGGCCAGCAGTGCCCTGCTGCTGGCTGCAGGGGCCATGTACTGCCACGTCTGGGCCCGGGCGGGCAGCCACAGCCACCCCTGGCTGGCAGCACGGGCAGCGCTGCCCCGGGCGGGAGCGCCAGCCCTGGGTGTCCATGCCTACGTGTAGCTGCTGCCCTCGGGGAGCCTGGGCTCCACAGGACACTGAGGATCATCCACCCCAGCCCCTGCCATGGCAAGGACTCCTTCCACCATCCCAGGCTGCTCCCAGCCCCGTCCAGCCTGGCCTTGGACACTGCCAGGGATCAGGGGCATCCTGTGATCTCCCTGCTTGGATGTGCTGATGGCTTCTTCATTTGCCTCCAGGAGCAGTGATGTTGGTGCTGTGCTGTTTGCGGCTGCCTTGGATCTCTGCTCTGATGCCTGGCAGGAGCTGCTCTCACACGGGTGTTTGTGTGCTCAGAGCCCATTCTCCATCTCTCTGGGAACGAGGCATGGCAGCAGCACTCAGGCTCTCAGGGAAGGTGAGCAGCCTGTGCTGGGCAGTACCCAGACCCTGAGGGGCAAGGGGAGCAGGGCATTTCCCTGGAGAGTGCAGTGTCCCTAAGGAGTGCCCAGGACAAGCCTGGAGCTGGCAGCACGGCTCAGAGAACAGAGAAGCTTCAGCTCCCAGTCCTGGCACAGAGATGTTGGTGCTGCCCCAGCAGAGCCCTCTGGGGCTGCCCATGGATCTCTCTGATGCTCGTGGAGCTGGGGCATCCTCCTCATCTCCTCTGCAGGGCATGGAACATGACTCATGGAGCAGATTTTTAATCATTTCCCCCCAGTATTGGCTTTGCTGCTGCTTGCCACCCCTCCTGCTCTGCAAGGCAGCACCTTCTCCTCTGTTAAACTCAGCACAGAGCCTGCTCAGGAGGCCCTGTGCTCATGCAAAATGCAATTCCTCCTGCTCAGGGAGCCCTGTGCTCCTGCAAAGGGCAATTCCCAGCCAGGGAATCACAGAATCACAGCATTTCTAGGTTGGAAGAGACCTTTAAGACCACCGAGTCCAACCCATGTTCTAACACCTCAGCTGGATCAGGCAGTCCCACCTGCCCCTCAGAGCACAGAGCTGCTGCCCACGGCTCCCAGCACGCCCAACCAGCCAGGCCCTGACGTTGCCCCAGCTGCTCTGGGCTTGCCAGGCTGCCTTGGGAATGCAGCCTGGTCCTGCCTGTCTGTCTGTCTGTCCGTCCTGCAGAGCCAACAGCATTTGCATGGGTTGGAATTGCAGCATTCCCAGCTGAAGGCCCTGGAGCCTGCATTTGGCTGCCATGGTGAGTGCCCAGGGAAGGCCCAGCCCAGCAGGGTTTGTCTGGTTCCTCACCCAGCAGTGATGGATTTGAGCATTTAAGGGACAATTTGGTGGCACAGCTGACCCTGTGCTGTGCCTGACAATCTGAGACAGTCTGCAATGGCTGTTTGGGTGAGGAGAGCCACGTCTCTGTGCACTCATTTGGCTGCTCCATTTGAAAGGGAACATGGAAAGCTGCATTTAGTTAAAGGAGCCTTTCATTAACTTGCCTTCAGCTGAACTGAGATGAGGCAGCGCCGTGCTCCACAGAAATTCATTACATGGATTAACTCAGGAGCATTTGCATGGAAGGCAGCCAGCTCAGATCCTGCGCTGGGAGTTTTCCAGGCCCCACAAAACTGGTTTGGTGTCTCCAGCTCATCACTCCAGCAGTCAAATCAGCACTTACTAATCCTAGGAGGAAACTGAAGAAAACACTTGTAAATAGGTTTTTCTAGCACTGAACCATGTTGGTTTTTTTTCTGTTGTCATATGAAGTGTGTCAGAGCAGCTGTCACTGACAGCTGATTTCAGTGCAGTCATCCTGGTGACTTGGGTAATAATTTCCACCACCCTGAGGAGCTCCACCTCCTATTTTATTGTGATTTTTTTTTCTGTATTTTGATTTTCATTTTGTTCAATATGGAACTATTTGGTGGGTGAGCCAGAATTGCATGTTTTGAAGTAATTTAGATATGACATTTGTGATTAACAAAGCAGAGGATGAAGACATTTGCAATGCAAATCTGATTCATATTTATGTGTAGGTAATGGATTTAAACGATGATGTACTCAGTGTAATGCAACTTTATGCAGATGTAAGTGCCTAAGAAGTAATTAAGTACTGTTTTCTGTGCCATTAATTAGAGGATCCCGAATGCTTCCACTGTCAGTGGGCTCATCTCGGAACCAAACTGGAACTGGGCGTGCCATTTGCATGGGCAACTTTATTTGCAAAGAGCAGAAAGAGAAAACTGTTTCATTTGAGCATTTAGCACCCATTTCAAAGCAAACCTGAGCTTTTGATGTCTGGCATTAGCACCTGATGACTGCATATTTCCCATTTCTGTCTTTTATTGATCAAAAGAGAAGCTCAGGCAGCCCCGTGCTCCTGTGTGGGCTTGGAACCCAGCCCTGATTCCAGGGCAGAGCCAGGCTAGGCTGCTGCACATCTGGGGTTGAGTGGCACAAATGGCAATTTCTGGGAGGTCTGGGGCATCTCAGGCTCCACATTTCAGAGTGTGTGGCGCTCCCATTTCAGAGCTGCCTGCAGGAACAGCTCTCTCGGGTGGAGCTGATCTGCAGCACAGGGAACTGGGGGTGCCTCCTCCTGCTGAGCAGAGCTGGAATTCCCAATCGTGGATTCTGGTGGGGAAAATCCCCCTTGGAGGATCGGCAGGTGTTTTATGTCTGTATTTTGGCACTGAAGGGGCGCATTTGTGCCTGCTAAGGGACACAGAGATTTCCCTCCTCCTTTGCCCTGCTCAGATGCTCTGAGCTGACTCTGGGAGCAGGAAAAGGAAGCTTTAAGACTTTAGCAAAAATCCCTGGACTTTGCAGCTGAACAGCTGCTGTGGATGAGTTTTCTGAGGAAAACAGGAAAAGTTTGGCTGGAGGAGGAGCTGGGACACATCCCCATGCCCAGGGCTGCTCCTGCTGGGTTACATCCAGCCAGAGACCCTGAGTGTCCAGGGGGATTCCTGGAGTTTATCTGGGTGGCTGAGTGTCCTTCCATGAGCCAGGTGAGGCGAGGATGCTCAGGAACAAGAGCAAAGGTTTTTTGGGAAGGAGTCCCTGTGTACTCCAGGGGTGGGAACGATCCCTGCTGCCTGCACTTTGCTGTGCCAGGGACAGGCCTGGCCTGGGGAATGCCGTTTGTTAAACCTTGTGTCAGGGTCTGGGGGCTGCAGCTCTGCTCTCCGGGGCAAGGGCAGGGGTGAAGCTGCCCTGGGCTCTGTGCTCACAGCCCAGGCACAGCCCTTGGCCTCCCTGCGCTGCTGGGAAACAGCTGGGTAAATGTTATTATATCAATATTGTTATATATTAATAAATTTATCAATATTGTTAAATATGAATAAATCTCTGATGCAATATCCTGCTGGTTTATTTGCTTTGATGTTTGGTGGTTGCAGGACAAAGTGACTTGGGAAATAAACGTGTCGAGCTGAGCTCTTGCTGTGTATTTGAAATAAACGCATGGACTTGTCAGAAAAACCCAAAAATGCCTGAGATTTTTTTAAAATGTATTTATTCTAACGGGAGACAGCTTTGTTTGAATAAAGGCGGAGTGCAGCGGGGCACAGCCTCCTCTCATCCCAAACTCCAGCTGCATTCCGCCCTCCTCCGTCCCCTCTGCCCGCGGGACCGGGAGGCGCCGCCTGCCCCACATCCCCTGGAACCTGGTGTGAAAAATGCACGAGTTTTATGATTGGCTTTTCGCAAATACTCGAATGAATATTATATGTGTTGTGTTAGAAAGCAATGCTGTGTTAATTCTCTTAAGTACTGTGTTAAATATAGTTTTAGGTTCTAAAAATTGTTAAAGTAGAAACGATGCTATGTAAGATGCTTTGTTTAACAGAAAGGGCTTGTAGCGAGATAGCAGCCACAGGACACCTAGATCTTTCAGAGAAAGGGAATTTACTGCCCTCTTATCAGAAGAAACAAACTTCTTCCCGCCTTGGAGGTGCTGTCAGGATTCAGAGGAAGAAGCTGACACTGACCGGACAGAATCCTGTGTTTGAATGGAATTTATGCATCATGTATGAGGTGTATGAATATGCAAGAGGCTGTTGTTCTTACGGGTTAATCCTTTGTTAACGGGGGTCCTTTTTCGGGCTCGTGCTGCCCAGAAAAAGGTACCTGGACATCCCTAACTCTTTGTTTTTATTGTCGCATATTGTCCTAACTCAATTTGTCCAAATTGTTATTACTCTTATTATGTTTCTACTTTTATAACCATTTTATTACTATTAAACTTTTCAAATCTTAAAAACAAGTGGTTGGTGTTTTTCACACTGGCATCCGAGTGCAGAGCCCCTCGTCCCTCTGGGAGCCAGGCTGGCGCCAAACCTGCTGCCCACAGCCAGCACGGACACCAGGAACATCCCAAAGGCGTTAACAGCCAGCCCTTCACCCCCAAACTGTTTGTAAAGACTGTTTACAGCACTCATGTCTCCTCTCAGTCCCTCCTCATCTCACTTGGGCCTTACAAACCCCGGGTATCACTGCCTTAACCCTTTAAACAATATTTGAACATTGGAACCAGCCCCTCCTGCCTTTTCTCTGTCTGCTCCCTGCAAGTAAATCCTGAGGGTAAAGCAGAGCCTGGCAGCTCTGGCAGCCCCTGAACCCCTGAGATCCCTGCCCACAGAGAGCCCAGCTCCCCCAGCCTTCTCTTCCAGCTGAAAAATCCCAATCTGGAGGGCCCTGACCCGAGTGTGGGATGGCCACTCGTGTCCTGCTGTCCTGGCTGCATGTCAAGGACACCAAACGCCACAGACAGAGTCTCTGTGCACTGAGCTTCCTGTTCCAGTCATCCCAAACGAACTCAAGGGAAGATTTAAAGGAAAATAAACTAAATTATGAAATAAATTTTAAAATAGTCAAATGACCTCAAATGACCCCTATGACCTGGATAACCCCGATTGTGACCTCAAACGACCCCTAGATACTAGAGTAAACCCTGATCATGACCTCAAATGACCGCAAGGAGGGTAAAATATGACCTAAAGTAACCCCAGGAAAAACCAAGAAATTCTCAAATGACCTAGAGTAACCTTTGTGTCCCAAATGACCCCATAACCAAAAGTAACCCCCAAATTTTGACCTTTCATGACCCCTACTGACCTAGAGTAACCCCGATTGTGACCTCAAATGACCTCTCGTGACCCCTGTGACCTAAAGTACCCCTGAGTAGGGACTTACATGAGTTCAAGTGACCTGTCCTGGTTTGAAAATAATCCCAAATGTGCACTGGACTCAGGCATGGCCCTATAGCGCTGGACAGGCCTTGCTGACCTCCCTTGGCTCCCCAGTTCCCAAACCATCTCCTGGGAATGGGAATTACAGACACATTGAGACAAGTCTGATTTAGGGCTTTATTGTGGTTTAATTAAGGGGGGAAAGAAAACAAAGCACTTTACCTGGACCCAGACATTCCAGGAGATCCAGCTCTCCTTCTCCCCCACCTGGCTGGCAGCAGGGCCCCCTAAGCCTGGCCAAGGTACAGCTGCTCTCCTGTAAATGTGTTCCTGAGAGCAAGGAGTTGTTCTTCACGAGAGCCAGCCATGTTATCATTGCTGTACCCACAGCAGTTCTGTCCACGAGGGGCTGGAGCAGCACTGATGAGCTTCTTGTGGTGGGTGCTCCTCTTGTCAGCTCAGCTCCCCAGGCTGCTGAGGAGGAGGGCGGTTCCCATCCCATGTTCCTCAAAGAAGAAACAGAAATTACCTGGTGGGATGGAGCAAAGGTGGCTCCAGGGTGTCAGGACCTCGGTGAGCTCAGGTGAGAGTGTGGAGGCTCAGAGCGGAGCCACGGGCCCAGGGAGGGACGCGAGAGACGCGAGGAGGAGGAGGATGCTGGAGGAGGAGAAGCGCGGGAGAACAGAGGCTTTCAGAGAAGAGTTTTAAGGGACGGAGGAAAAAATGTTTGTTGGCTTTGCAGCCGGGAAGAGCAGCGCTTCCCGAGGGCGGGGGTGTGGGCAGGCGGGACCAAGCTGAGGGCCAGGGAATTCCCGTTGTTCCTCACTGGCGCTTCCAACAAATAGCCCCTATGGGGTGTGATCACAGCGTGGCTCAGGGTTTCTTTGCCTTTTTGGGATGTTCAGGGTCATTGTCCAGCTCTACGTGTGACACTAGCCAGCACATTCTCTGTCACTGCCGGTGCACTGAACAACTTCCCACTGATCTCTGATTATTCGGGTCATTGTCACAATCACCAACCACACCTGGCAGGCAGAATCCTTGACCCACGGCAATCTCTCTAAAGGCTCAAATGGTCCCTTTATGGGACAGTGAAGATGTGTATCCTGAGCAGGAGAGGACACAGAATTCCCTTTCCCTGTTTCCCAAGCTGGGAATTGCTCTCTCCCCATGGGTAACTGGCAGGAACAAGGTTCCCTCTGCTGTCACTCCATCTTCAGCACCCTCATTTGTCACAGACACTCAGCTCTGTTTCAGGGACTCCCGTCAGACACCTGATGGCTGTGACCAGAAGCAATTCCCCAGGCGGTTTTAGCCCCGGGAGCAGCAGGAATGGCCAAGGACAGCTGCTGTCCCGGGACAAGGCGGCCGGGCTGCGGTTCCGTGCCCAGCCCCGTGCCCGCCCTGCAGAACGCGGGGTCGCTCTCTCCGCCCCGTCCCTGTGCCGGGATCGGGACAATGCCCTGGCTCGGGCAGGGCACGGCGCCCTCGGGTGCGGCCGGAGGGGACGGGGGCGCGCAGGGGCCGCCCGGGCGGGGCGGCACCCACAGGGCCGCGTGTGCTGCGGCGCCGCTGCCGGAGCCGCTGCTGAGCGGGACGGGTCTGTGCCGGCACTCGCGGCTCGCTGCGATCGCGCTCCGTGGAGCGGAACCCGCGCCGCGCTCCGGCTGCGCTGGGATGGGACGGGCTCCGTTCTGGGCAGGCAGCGGGACGGGGGTCCCTGTGCCACCCCACGGGCCCCAGAGAGAAGCTGCTCCTGTGGCCGAGGAACAGCGGGGAAACTGAACAGTCCTGAGGGAAACCGACGGAAAAACAACTTTGGTTTGGGTTTGGACTTGACATTTTCCCCCTGGCCCCCACCTGATCCGGGTGTTTTGCCTTAGGGAACAAGAGACAGAAGGGGGAATGGGGAAACAGATAATTTGTTACCCCAAAAGGGACGAGCTTATTTCTGTTAATTCCCGAAACACCTGGAATGATTTGGGTCTCGGAAACACCTGGAAGCCTCCCTGTGAATCCTGGGTGGGACCGTGGTTATAAAAGGAGGAAAGGATGGAGGCAGGGGGGGTTCGGGGGGGAGAGGAGCAGCGCTGCCTTGGGCATTTGCATCTGGAAGCGGCCACCAGTTTCCTGCTGGGAATCCTGGAAAGAGAACTCGGTGAGAAATGCGAATGCTGCAGCTGGAGCGCCGAGAGGGGAGAGTCTGCAGGGAATGTGTCTGGTGAGTCTCCTCACGCCCCATATGTGATGCTGGGCTGGCACCGGGGCACCTCATTCCCATTTAAACTCTCTCGAAATGCACTTAAATTACATACTGGACTGCAAAAGGCACGTGGGAAGCTTTGGGTCCATAAGGGAATGCTCTAGGGATTTGTGCAGCCTCTGACCTGCACAGATAACTCCTGCTCCCACAGAAACCTGCTGGCTCTAGGGCAGGAGTGGCAGCAAAGTGGCAGCTCCAGTGCCACCCCAATAAGTGACTGTCCTTGGGGCTCTCGGGGCCGGGAGGGAATGCTGTCCCTGCCCCTGGGGGAAAGCAGGAGCAGGATCAGCGCTGCAGCTGGGTCTGCTCCTGCTCTCGGTCTCCAGGGTGCCCTGGAGGGCTCTGGCTCGGGATAATCTGTGTGTGAGAGCTTCCCGTGCCTGTGCCCAACCCCTCTGGGACAGAACGTGCCCCAAAGCTCCATTAACCCTTTCTGTGTGTGAGAGCTTCCCGTGCCTGTGCCCAACCCCTCTGGGACAGAACGTGCCCCAAAGCTCCATTAACCCTTTCCCTTTCTGTGTGTGAGAGCTTCCCGTGCCTGTGCCCAACCCCTCTGGGGACAGAATGTGCCCCAAAGCTCCATTAACCCTTTCTGTGTGTGTGTGTGAGAGCTTCCCGTGCCTGTGCCCAACCCCTCTGGGACAGAATGTGCCCAAAAGCTCCATTAACCCTTTCTGTGTGTGTGAGAGCTTCCGTGCTGTGCCCAACCCTCTGGGACAGTGCGTGCCCAACAGCTCCATTAACCCTTTCTGTGTGTGTGAGAGCTTCCCGTGCCTGTGCCCAACCCCTCTGGGACAGAACGTGCCCCAAAGCTCCATTAACCCTTTCTGTGTGTGTGAGAGCTTCCCGTGCCTGTGCCCAACCCCTCTGGGACAGAACGTGCCCAACAGCTCCATTAACCCTTTCTGTGTGTGAGAGCTTCCCGTGCCTGTGCCCAACCCCTCTGGGACAGAATGTGCCCCAAAGCTCCATTAACCCTTTCCCTTCTGCTGGCAGGGCAGCGTGTGAGCCCAGGCCATCCTCCCTGGAGCAGGGACAGCCGAGGATGAGCCGCAGGGATTCAGCCATCAGAGCAGGTGAGGATGGATCTCTTTGTGCTTGGCAATTGCTCTGCTGGTTTAATGTCACCCTGCAGTGCCCTCCAGCCCCTGTGCCCTGCAGCAGCACCCACAGCCCCTGGGCTGGGCAGGGAACAGCTCTGGGAGGGAAATGGATGTGCAGGAAATTTCCAGAGTTTGACAGAAGGCTCACATAGTGTGGATCTGTATGGAAATTCTGGGATAAGAAATGCTGACTTAGAAATGCCACGGAACAGGACAGGCATTGCTGAGAGAACTGGAGCTAGAAACAAGTTTTAAAGGATGGTTTGTAAATAAGACTGGATACCTTAGAGAAATAGAACTATGAAAGATGCATTGTAATAAGATTCACAAGGGGTAATTTTAGATGATTGGCTTGAAGGCATTTACAGCATGGTGTGGCAGAAGCTGACAGGCCAAGAAACACTTACAGTGTATTGGAATTAGGAAATAGTTGGCTGCTGATTGTGATGGTGAATTCTAACATCTGTATTGTCTCACCCTTCACATGAGACTGAACATGGAATCCAAGTTTTTAAAATGCCTCTCAGCTGCCCCATGTCTGGGTCAGAAAGGAGCATAATCTGATAAACTGGAGCTTTGTGTGAGGAAGATTTATCAGATTCCTTCCAACCCTCTCTGGGGTTTTGTGCCGAAGGGGCTCTGACCCCAGAGCCACACAGGGTGTCCGTGCCTGCATCCATGTCAGTGCCATTTGCCAAGTGTGACAGGACAGCAGAAACACCCTGGGGTTGTTGGGCCAGAGATGGAACATGGAGGTGTCTGTGCCAGCAGGGTGTGAGTGCTGCCAGCCTGGGCTGTGGTGCCTCTGTCCCTCAGCAGCCAGGGCAGGGAGGGAAGTGCAGGTGAGGCAATTTTGGCTGTTTCAGACTGCTTGGTGCAGACCTGGCAGCACTGGCAGAACAGCTTTCCTCCTCCTTTCTGTCCATCCCTGGGCAGAACATTGAGGTGATGCTGCACTGAGCCCTCTCTTCTGTGGGTGTTGTTTGGTTGGTTTGTTTGGGGTTTTTCTGTTTTTAATGTATTTCTAAGTGGTGCAGTGAGGAGCAAGGTGCTGGTTACATGATTTCTGACTGACACATCACAAAATGGGCACAGGTGAGTGCATGTGCTTCCTGGCACAGCCAGTGTGCCATCCTGAGTGAGGATTTCCAGCCCCAGCTGCCCGTGGCACAGCTCCTCACTGCTCAGTCACTGTGAGCAGCTCCCTCCTTTCCTGGGCACATCCCTGCAGTGGGAGCAGAGTCCCCTGACCCTGCAGGAATTCCCTGCTCCTCTGGAGAGGGGTGAGGCCAAAGCTTGGGGGCAAAGGACAACAGCCAAACCAGGGCCATTGTGTCCCTGATGCATCCAGGACAGCGTGTTTGCCTTGTTCCCAGCACTGGTGAATCTAAACAAGATTTATTTTTGACAAGATTGCCTGTTCTTCACTTCTCCAGCTCTCCCCCACACCTGGCTCTGCAGCTGTAGCTCACCCTGCCCTGGCTGTGG